>NW_015386357.1:204559-244408 GCF_001527695.2 Protobothrops mucrosquamatus
CTCGCCTACATCGTCCATATAGGACGACTCGGGAACTCAACTCCTACCCCGGGCAGCTCACCGATCCCCTTATGCCCAGGGGAAAGGTATCAAGCCGTTTGACAGCAGATGCTGGCTGTCAAACCGGCTTTTACGCGAAACAGGCGGGAGGCAGCAAACAGCTGCGACCAGCGAAATCGCCTGCCACCGGAAGTCTCCCCTTAACCAGCTCCATTAACTTTACTATCCACTCTTCAGTTGTAGGTAATGACAAATCTTTCCAAATCTTGTGCATATGAAAGTCTTGTTACTGTTATCATATATAAAAACTAAGTTCCATGAATTTTTCCAACTGCGTCTCTACAGGGAAAATATCTGATTTCTATTGTATATTATCTTTAATATCATCTGAATTAATGTTACGTATTTGATTTCAAAAAATTTAAGCTTTTTTACATGTTCCCTCAGCTTGGTAAATTATATTTCCAACATACTTCAAAGTATCTTTATACATTTTAGATAATTCTTCCAGTGACAGATACCAACAATACATCATTTTGTTAAAATAAATCTTTAGATAGTTTATCATTTCATAAAAAAATCTCCAAGCTTTTGAGTTGTCCAAAAGTCTTCTGGAATCTGTATATTATTTTGATAGCTTGGATTTAGCCTATTTAGCCTATTATTTTGATAGCTTGGATTTAGCCATCTCTGTCTGTCTGTCTGCCTGTCTTTCTGTCTGTCTATCTATCTTTGAGTATATGTTTGTGTGTGGGGATTGATCATATTTATTATATTGACTAGCTTAGTTGACTATGCAAAAAATATGATTGATTGTAAGTAGGTTTTCTGCTGATATCTATTTGAGGCGAAGGCATCGATCAAGCAGCAGTTCTTCGTATGGGTCCAAAAGAAAACGGAGCCATAGCCGATCAAGAGCACAAGGAAAATCATATCGATCTCAGAGATCAAGATCAAAAAGCAGATCAAGAAGGTATGACAGTTTTGCCCTGGGAGAACCCAGATAATACATTTTTTACTTTGCACTTCCAAGTCTTAATATCCCATGATTTGGTAATTAGTGATTTTATGTTAACTTCAAGATTATAAATATAACCACAAATGGTTGAAGTATTTTGATTTTTATATACTTTTAATATTGTGGTTTAACTTGGGAGTTCCCTAGTCCATATGTATATATTTGATATAAGACCAGTTTGGTTACAACATCCATTATACAAAGCACATGGTGACAGCGTATATAGGTAATATCAAGTTAAAAAGTAATCACGTTGCTGGGTATTATTTGCTAGAAAAATTATTCATTTGAATATTTTGCTTAAAATAAAGTAAAAAGTACTTAACTAATGCTCATAAGTAATTTTCATTAAAAAAAAAATACTTGGCGTTTTATGTGTTATCAATGCAGTTATGAAACTGCAAATATTTTGTGAACCTGAAATTCAAAATAAATATATCAAAATAATGATACCAATTAATTTGTATGAAAGCTGAAATTATGTAATACTCATATTAAATATTGATCTTCTGCAGAATCATGGTATTTATATTATAATTATTTCAGAATAATAGTTAATAATATATAAAAATAGAAAACTATTTGAAAATATGCATTTTATACAGATCTAATGTTTTATTTTGTGGCAATACAAAGTTATTAAGTACATATTAAATAAAATAGAAATTATTTTTAATGTTAAGCATTATGATTGCATGAGGAACCATTTGTTGCAAGAGTACAGTGATAATGAATACTACAAAATACTTGAAGTTATTTTGTATCATAGGATTGGTGAGATCCAGCTTTTCTATTCAGGACTTCGATAGACTGCTTACTAAAAATTTATGTACAATTTCATGGAGAAGAAAAATCAAGATAGAGTGCATTCAGATCTTGTGAATGCTTTTAGAAGTATAAATTGGATGAAAATATAATCTTATGGGCTAGTTTGGAATTCCAATTATTGTAACTGTTACAAACCTCTTCATTCATACCCATAGGTACATGGTAGCTATTTTTATTAGGGTGTGTTCTCTCTTGAGGCATTGACGTGTAGATGGCGTGAATTGGGGAGGAAAGATTTGCAGTATGCTTTTTTTTTTTTGCTTATATGCTACTCAGTTTCCAAAGATTTGGATCAGCTTTTAAATAACACAAAAGACAACATAAAAATTATAATAAATCAAGAACTTAGCAAATGAAACCTTGATGCATCTCCATTTGAAGGTAGCAAAACATCAGTTTTCATCAAATGCTTTTCTGAAGGGTGCAAGATTGGCCCAGCATATGTTTGCGGTGTTAACACATTTACCATAATACCACAAGAGCATTAAAGAAAAGCAATGTTCTCATACCTGTGTATCTGTTATTAGACATTTGCAAATCATTCAAAAGTGTACTTTGTATATCCTCCAGCATGTCCTGAAGCAGCTTCTTTAAAGGTGCATCTTTGATAATGGATCTTATTTCTGAGATAAGTGACTCCTGGTAAGAGAGCCACTCATGAGAACTGGGAAGAATGTTTAAGAGGTGCTTTGTAAGTCTGATCTAGAGGGCCTTAAATTGAATATTGGAAAAAGGAAAACAAGAGCTTGGAAAATAATACAATGTGAAGTACTGAGAATAAGACTGGGAGTAAAAACATAAGTCAAGAATTTTTCTTTGTATGTAAAGCATGCAGGGAAGATAGAAAGAACAAGTCTTAATGCAGGAAGGCAAATGCAACTTAGCATGTATTATTGATGGGACAAAACTGATGAAGGGATACAAGTTAATCAAAATAAACTGGCCAGTCAAAATGGAAGGAGATACAGGCAGTCCCCAAGTTAAGTACAACTTTCATTCCCTAACTCTGCTTTTAACTTGAATTTATATTGAAGTCAGAGCTTGGATTGCCTATTACTAAAAATGGCGGGCAGCACTGTCCTTCCTTGAGTCAACAAAGTGCTGAGGCTGCACAGTGCTTTCAGGAACCCCTGAAAACAGACTGTATATTAAAAACACATGGATTCAGCGGTTCCTGAAAGCACTGTGCAATTTCAGCACTTTCTCAAATTAAGAGAACACTTTTTGCCATTTTTAGTAATAGGCAGTCTGTTTGTATCTATGGATTGTCCTTGGTGTGGACTTTCATAAGCCAGGGATTGCCTGCAATTTTGAGGCTGCCTGGCTCTATAGCGACTCTGGGCAGCTTAGACATAAAAATTGAAAGAAAAGTACAGTATATAAAAAAAGAAAAGAAAATGACAACTAGAAGGCTGGAAACAAAACAATAATCCAAAGAGCAAAAAAAATAAAGGGGCTCTGGATAACGCACTGGATAATATAACTTTTAATGAGGAGAGAAAAAGTAACAATGGAAGATTGTTATTATTTGGTTTTTGGAAAACCAAGTCAGCTAGGACTGCAAGATCCTAGAAATTGCTCTATGGTCTCACTAATTGTTTCATTTTCCAAAAGGTTGAAGGAGAGACAAGGGGATTGGCTTTCCTAGATATGATCCTAACCATTAGGGAAGAGCTGGTTGAAGAGCTTGGACAAGAGAAGATTGTGAAGAGACATTATAGTTCTTCAAGTATCTAATGGACTGTTTTAAATAGGCAGACAAGAAAAAAGTAGTAGACTTAAATTATACTGAAGTACATTTTGGTGAGAGGTCAGGAAAAAAAACTTTGTTATTCATAGCAAATAATTGTATCTATAACATTGTATATATTTGTGGACTATAAATAGTGGCATATAAACTGGTTGAATAAGTTAATAAGCGGTCATTTTTCAGAAATGAACATCAGCAAGAACATAATAAATATCAGTAAAATTTTTGCTTATGTGGAACAAGCCCTATAAGGAGTTGAACAAGGTTATTTGTTTATTAATGTCTATGTCATTACAAATTGAATAGGTGTGTATTTTCAGCAGATATTTTATCTTGCTCACTTGCTATTTTCTATGTCAGTTTTTATATTGTGTTTCTTTTGAAAAATATGTTTTAACTTACTTGTTTGAACAAAAAACTAACTTTATAAAAGCAAAATAAATTGTAAATTTGTCCAAATGATGATATGGTCTTTATAGGTTTACTTTTGTTTTGTGCCGTTTTATGTTAGATAATTTGTCTTCCCATTCTTACATTCAGGCTATATAAATGGCTAGTACATTGATTTAACATGTAGTATTGAACACTCAGATTTATCTGCATTCTAGTCATGGTAAATTTAAGAGATTCAGATAGTGGAGAGAACAATTTGGGTGTTCAGTGAAAAACCTTTTCTGATGAGAAGTATATTATTTTACTTACGGCCTATCACATTTCTAAGACTTGCCTAATTTAAAAAATAAATATTCCCAGTTCATATTTAGCCATCAAGAATTATTTAAAATAAGATGTGTTTTTTTCTCCTAAAAGTAGCTTGGACTACCTTTCTAAGTGGGATTTTACTTTTGAGAGAAAGAAATTTTGTATTTCTTTGAATTATATAGCCTTTCTATCTTCTCATATCTGAATAGAATTGGCTAAGTTTGAGATGGGCAATTTGTGATTCTACAAATGCAGTAAGTTAGCCTTGTCTTAACAGATTTGTCCAGATAATGGTTTATTTGTTTGAATACAGAACACTGACTCCAGATTAAAAATCACAAGATTTTTCATTTGGTATGTTTTTAAGGAGCTATGTACTGCATTGTCATATTTTTCTTACAGAAATTAAGATTATAAATTAAGACAAACTAGTCTGTTAAGCCAGTAAATCATTATCAGACTGTTAACTCTTAATTATCATCTTCTGTCCTTTAACTATTTTTCTTTTATCCAAAGATGAATGTTTGCACTGTAGTTATTTATTCTATTTTAAATGGAATCTGAATCAAGAATGAGGTTCTCTATAATACTATAGATTTATAATTGTCTTTCAATAAAACAAGGCTGTGCGAATAATGTAAAATCACAAACCAAATTTTCAGGAGAACAACCACATTTACATTAAATTAATAATTTTAAAATAGATTTAGTTTGTTTTACTGGCATTTGCTTAATAACATTTTGTTGTTTGCAATCTTTTTAAACACAATAATTCATCTGAGAAATACAGGCACATTGTCAGCAGAAAAATTGAAAGTAACAGCTCACTTTCTGAAACCCCAGATATAGTGATATATAAAAATTCAGCTCTACAAAATTTAATAAATCATCCTATTTCCTAATTTGATCATATTAGATGCTGATGTGGAAGAAGCATTTCAAATGCCATCTCCTCATTAATATACATCAGTCTGGGGAATGGAATAGAATACTTATGTGGAGATGTCACAGTTAGTGTTTCTTAGTTTACTAAGTGGAACAGGTTGATGTGATACTGAGTGCTATTTGTCAATGTCTTGTTAAAATGGTTTGGGTCGAGTTATGGAGTCCAGAAAGACGGTGGCTGATAAATCAAATGTGGATTGAGTGGACAGGAGGCAGTGATTGATACTCTGACAGGATATGAAGAAAGGAATCTTGATACAAGCATGCACAATATTGAATATGAGAAGGAAAATGACCCTAGAGTATGGATATTATTCAAGGAAATGAGATTAATAATATCAGTTTGAAATTATTGCCATGTGAAGATTAGGATGCGGCAGTTCCTTTTATAATGTTATGGATTTCTTGGATGGTATCATTATAATTCTGTATATGTTATACATGCATATAATACTGAATTATTCTTGGTAATGTTTTAATTATTAACTTGTGTTAATTGTGCCAGTTGCATTCTTCATATTGCATGTAGGTGTGGCATTATTTAATTCTTTGAATTATAAAGGCTTTATTTGAATTAAAGCAACAATGTTGGAGCAATATTAATCTTTTTAAACGATTTAAGCTCCAGTTATAACTTGTATTTAATTGCATAATTTATATAAAATATGCTAAAGTTAACACTTATTTTAGAAAATTATATTGAAAATATATCAGTGAAAGCATTTGTTTTAATGTATGCAATGAAATAATGTGTTTTCCTATTTGGCTGGTAAAACTTATGACAATTATGTTATTGGATTGCTAGGATGCAGCACAATACATCTATTATAAATCTTTTGTACCTAATACCAGTATGTGTTATTATCCTGAAGGTTTAGAACTATCATTCTAAACACTCTAAAAACAATTTTAAAGACATATGCACAAATGTAACATACAGAATGTCTATGTCAGAGGTCCCCAACCTTTTGGGCACCAGGGACCGGTTCCGCGGAGAGAGGTTTTTCCGTGGACTGGAGGGGCGTGGTTTTGTGTGCTGCCTGCATCTCACAGATGGGTCTTTCCTTGTTTGTGCAGACCGGTTGCTGGCATACCGCGGCCCGGTACTAGTCCACAGACCGGGGGTTGATCTATGTGATTGCAACTTATGTGATTATCAATATGTTGATGATATGAGGATAGGCATACAATTGTGGGATTGAGATTCATGGCATCTTCTTTTATACACTGAAAGATTAATGTTATAGTTGTCCGGTGTTAGGTATTCTCCTTCTGATGTATGGTATACTCTAAGTCAGAGTACTCCAACCTTTCCAGGCTGATGGCCCGGAGGGGAGAGCAGCTTCCAAATTATTCTGTATGTGCGCACGCACACACATAAACAGGGCCACATCCACTGGCACAATACTAGTGGCTGTGTTCACGCATGCGGCATGCGCTAGTGCCGTGTGCATGTGCAAACAGCCACACCCCACTCGTGGCGGTTAGCACCCGTTCACGCATGCACAAATGGGCGTGAGTATGGGGGAATGCGTGCCCATGTGTGCGCGCCCTGGCCAGCCATTTCCACGGCCCGGGGATCCCTGCTCTAATTGAGAGGAATATTAGGAAGTAGAAAGTGGCAAAAGCTTTACTTCCTTCGTTTTGCATATTCGTTATTAGTTACATGCTAAAGGCAGTCTAAAGTGTTTTAACATGACACAGATAGCATAAAAATATTTTTTATGTAACTAAAAGAAATGATTCAAATATTTTCCTATATAGTTGTAATAATCTTTTTTTAGTTACACTCTAAACTTTTATGTGATGAGACTGTTGAAATAATATTAGATTGCAATTGCTTGCAAAAGGTAAACTTGTAGACAGCGTAAAGCCATTCAGTCATGTATTGCTTTATTTTTTCTTGAGAAGTTTCTTCTGTGTCGTAAAGTGTCTCATAAAACTCTTTGATTATTTTTTTAATTATGTCATTTTAGAATTGTAAATTGCCTTTTGAATCTTGCAATTTATTTATCAATTTTTTTCTCTCTTTCGTTTTTCAGTTTGTATGCTACCCGGTTTATTAGCATTTTCAAAAAAGTTTTGTTTTGCCTTTTTAATTTGTTGGGCCATTTTTTCAGTCTCTGCTAAGTTTAATTTATGTTTTATTATTTCCATTTGCTTTTTAAGAGATTTCTTTTGTGGATCGCTTTGTAGTTCTGATTCCAATTTAATAAATTCCTCCTTTAAATTCGTTTGTTGTTGCTTTTTTTCTTTATTCTTTTTCGCCATGTAAGTTATAGCCAAACCTTTAAAGTATGCTTTAGCTGTATCCCACACATTTTGAAACGATGTCTCTTTTTTGTTTATTTTAAAGAAAAATTCCATTTCCTTTGTTGCTATTTGTATAAATTCTTTCTCTTTCAGTAAAGATTGATTCTTAATTTTTTCTTAGCTCCTCTCCAAGTCATCTTTATCGGATTATGGCCTGCCTTTATGTTGGTTTCTATCTTGATCTCTTGTATAATCATGCTTAATTCAGGAGATATCCATATCATATCAATTCTGGACCATGATTTGTGCCTGTCTGAGTAAAATGTATATTGTGATTTTTTTCAGTTCTTTTCTCTCCATATATTCTGTATGCAGATTTCTTCTGCCATTTTAAAGAAAGTCTTAGGTAGTATATTCCTTCCTTTTTTCCCTATTTTACTACTTCTGTAGTCCAGCTTCCCATCTACAATTGCATTGAAGTCTGCCATTAAGCAAATATTTTGATATTCCAATTCCACTATTTTTAATGTAATTTTGATAGAATTCTTCTTGTTTGTAATTAGCTGCATATATTGCTACCATCAGTATCTGTTTTTGATTTATCATTATTTCCACCATTAATATTCTTCCCTCTTCATCTGCATAGATTTGTTTGGGGTTCATTGTCTCTTTAATATATAAAGCTATTCCTCTTTTCTTTTGTTGTGCTAGTGTGAAGTGGAGTTTCCCAGTTTTCGGTTGTTCCAACAGTTTATAGTGTTGTTTCTTAATATGTGTTTCTTGGAGACAAATTATATCCATTTTTAATTTTTGTGGTCGTGTTAAAAAAATTTTTCTTTTTGCGGAGGAATTCAATCCATTTATATTGAGAGAATCCCATTTGCCTTCTTCATCTCCTTCAATTATATTTAGGTTTTATTCTCCTAGTTGTTCTTATCTGTCTCTGTTCTCTTGCTTTTGCCACTTCTTCTATGTTTGTATTTTATGTTTCTTCTTCCCTTGATTTGGCTGCTCCTTCTATTGCTATCTCTTCCTGTTTTTTTGCTTTTCTCTCTGCATGACATTCCGGACTTTCCCCTTCCAAAAAAGCTCTGTAACTCTCATAGAACTCTATTGCCTTGAGTACAGAGTCCAATGTGTATCTTTTCATGTCCCAATTAATTAAAATCCCTTCCGGAATCAGCCATCTAAAATTCACTCCTTTTTCAATTAATTTTCTGGTCAGGAATTGGTATTCTCTTTGTAAATCTCTTATTCTCCTAGGGATCTGCTTCAACACTACAATTTCCTTTTCTTTATAATGCAGAGGATCATCTCTTGCTCTTCTCAATATCTCATCTCTTATAGATCTTTTGACAAATCTAACATGTACTTCTCTAGGGACTTTATTTACCCTCGCATAGCTTGAATTGACTCGAAATATCTGGTCTATCTCTCGTTCCATTTCCTGTTTCCTGATTTCCAGTGCTTCAGCCAGTAGCTCTGTCATCAAGTCCGCAAAGTACTCTTCCTTATCCTCCATTATGTTTTGAAATCTTAAAAAATAAGATGCCTTTTCCATTTCCAAAACTGCCATTGAATCTTCCAATTCTCTATTTGCCTACATCAGCCTCTGACTTTCATCTTTTATTTCTTCCATCTTTTGATCAGTCTCTACTGACTTGTATTCTATTTTCTGAATTCTTTGTTCATTCTTTCTGACCATCTGTCAGAAGCTTTCTAGTTGAGAGTTTATGTTATGAATTTCTTAATTCATTTTATCAAAGTTGTCTTTTGTCTCATGATTTTTCCTTGTATCTTCCTTGTGAGAGGAGATTGCCTCTTGGAGTGCTTGTAATGCTGCTTGTATCTCCTATTGAAAGTTGTTAGATTTTTCTTATTGAAGCATTGATTCGATTGATCTCTGATACACAGGGCTTGCAGAGGTGGAGGACAGGGCTGAGGGTGTTTTCTTGCCAGTTTTAGCTAAATTCGGAATACTCATTTTTGTTTCCACCCTCCCAAATCTTTTATCAACTCTAATACTTTTCCCAAATGCCCGCCTTAAACAAAACCATTAATTTATATTTAATACCACAATATATCATTTAAATTTGCCTTAAATAACTCTTATAGTTGTTGTCTATAGTCTCTGTAATACAATAAACTCCCTGAAAGAAAAGGGAGAACAAAGAAAAAAGATTTGTAACCCACTTCTGTTTGTGAGGCTTACTTCTGGAGCAGTTGCCCAAAATCCAAGGTTATCGCTCAATCAGAATTTATAATCCACAAGGTCCTACTATTAAAAGTTAATAGTCCATAGGGCCTTTTCCAAGGGAAGTCACCAACAGTTGAGCTTCCACTGTGCTTAAATAGTTCTGAGATTAAAAATCTATAATCCAATAGGCTCCCCAAGGAACAAGAAGAAGAAAAAAGGGAAAAAAATGGGGAGAGGAAAAAAGTTTATAATCCACTTCTGTCTTCCGACACCACTCTAACCAATTATCCCAAAAGCTAGAGCTGCCAATCTGCCAAGGTTATAATCCAAAATGTCTTACTGTTGATAATTCCTTACCATTCACTCTGTCTCTGAATGGTTTGTAAAATTACAAGTCAAGCAGTATTTGTAATCCAAAGAAGCCAGATGGCTTCAAAATAGTTTGTAGTTTTAGTTGTAATCCATCCTGCAGAAAAGACAGCCCAAGAAGTTTTTCTCTTTTTCCAGCTGCAATTTACAAGGATTTAGTCTGTTATCTGTGTCTGGGCTTCAGGCCAAGTTCCCTTACTCCAGACAAAATATAAACAGAACTTAGTGTAGTTCTTTTTTTTTTTTTTGCTACTAGATGTCATTAGGTGTCTGTTTTGTAACTTTCTAGCCAGGATATTTTTATAAGGCTTTGCTCCAATACTCTCCAAGGAAAATAATTTTTTTTTTTAAAGTATTATAACTCTCCAAACTTTTTTCTCTCTGCTGTATCCAAATTAATTGTATAGTCTTCTCTATTTTCCCCCAAGAAAGCTTAAACCACCGTTTTTATTCTGGGAGAAAGGGTAAAAAAAAGGGGGGGAACCCTTTAGTTCTGGGAGTTTTCTTGCTTTCAGGTCGCTTTTTTTTTCCAAGAACATGTTTTAAAATCATAGAAGAAGGAAAATAATATCACCCAAATTCAAACATGTTGCTCACGCTTGTTGCTCAAACATGTTGCTCACGCATGTTGCTCACGCTTTTTTCTCTGGAGATCAGCAGCTTCTGACTGGCTGCATGGGTGCGGCCAGTCTTTCTCCTGTTGGTTCTGAGGGCTTCCTTGGATCAAGCGGGCTGACCGTCATCTACCTGCAATTTACAAGGGTCCCCTCTTGCTTCGTCGCCTCTCCGGGGCGACTTCAGGCCCTTTTCAGGAAGAAATCAGGCACGGGAGGCAGAGTCCCGCTTCCCTGCGTCCGTCTTGCTGTGACGTCAAAACCTGAAGGCCAAGTGAATTAATAACTATTAATTAAAATTAATGGTCTGTAAAAAAGGCATCTCATTTATAAAATTAACCAATTCTTCCCTTTGCATTTGCTGGCTATTCTCCCTATACAACTGTCCTCATACATAGAAACACATTCTCAAAAAATATATATTTATTTATTGATTCATACAGCTACCCATCTTGCAATTGTGACTTGGGCAGTGAAGATAGGATTAAAAGCAATGAATAAAAACTAAACAATAATAACAATAAAGGACAAGGACACAATAAAAACATAAGGGCAACTGAAGGCAATCAAACTCAAATCTCATAACCACAATCATGTCATTCCTTTTCGTCCTAGCAGAAGCAACAAAAACAACAAAAGACTCAGAGCAAGAGAGATACAGAGAGGGACAGAAAAATAATGGGATAGAGTCAAAGTAAGAGAAATCTTAGCTTTGTTGGGAAGACAAAAAAGGCAATGAAACTGAACAGAGGTCACATGAGGGAGGGAGAGAAGGAAGCATGAATGAAGGCAAATATATGTGTTCCAGAATAATGTTGCAGGATCCAACATTATTGGTTGGTCATCGGGACCAGAGGTTTAGTCTTCTGAGCTTTTGGACTTGTGCTGGAACCCATTTTCAGGGATCCTCTCTCTCACCAAAATATGAGAGAGAACTTCTCTCTCATCATAAACTCTGGTGAAAGAGAAATTCCCTGAGAATGGGCTCCCGCACAGGTCCGAAATCTCAGAAAACTAAACCTCTGGTCCTGGTGACTAACTCAGATTGGATCAAGCAAGTAAGGTCCATGATTTAGGATTTCTCTGGGTGTCACAGTTGCTACTGATGGGTAATTGGAAGGAAGCTTCAGCCAATTTGGCTGGAGTGCTAATTGTGACCATCTCTGAAGTAGGAGGCTCTAGCAGTGGTGACTCATGTTGTTTTATCATGCACTTAGAAAAGTCTTCATCTTTTTTGAAAATCACTCTACAGAATTTCTTGTAACTCTTGCTATGTTTGATGCAATGGGAACTCTGGTATCAGACTGCAACCAAATTGTTTAACATTCTAATTCTAAGACTTAATTGTAAGATAAAATTTTTAGAATATTTGAAGCTTTTTATTAGAGAAATCTAGTTTTAAAGCGATACACTTTATTAACATATAGCCATAACGTAAAACAGGAGTAAACAACTTTCTGTATAGGAGATTCACACTTGAAATTTTTGCTGCTGGGTTATGGCCAGTGACATCAGAATCACTTTGTGATATAGTACTAGGTTTTTGAAAGTTAAAGCCCTCAATAGGTTTGTACTCTATGAATGTAATTCCTTGGGTTGAGTGAAGAAGTACTGTCTTTTGTCGGTTCTAAATTTTCCAATCAGCTTCATTTGGTGCAGTTTTGCACATTGAAACTGAAATAAATTAAAATTAAGGCCTACCAGAAAATGATTAAGTTGATGCAAACTTTGTTTTGGTGCATGAATCAGATCTCCAATGATCCAAGAAGAGAAGGGAACGCAAAGAAAACCTTGCCAGTGCTAAAATAAACAAGAAAATAATTTATTTTCAAACATTTATTTCAAATTGTTTGGCAGCTTATTGTAGCTATTATGCAGTTTTTGTCCCTGCAGCTGCCATTATGCAGTCTTTGTCCCTGAGAATTTTGGTATATTTTGTTTAGACTGCTGATATTCAGTATAAACAAATAACTCTGTAATGGGAAACTGGATTGTAGATGGGCTAAGCTGGATTGTATCCTGTTTAGGTGGTGTGGTGTTGAGCATTTACATAATTTGGTGATCTTGTTTTAGAACAAATATTTTGTGTAAACATCTGAAAAAGAAAGATGTGATTGCATGTGGCCCTCTGCATGAGGAAGAGGCAGAACTGAAATCACCTAACTGGTGTAGCTATTGCCACACAAAAATGCTTCCCTTTCTTGCAGCCAAACTCAGTTTATTTCTACCCATACACAAGGGAAGGGATGTGAGAGTGAGAGTGTCCTGATTCTGTCAGGAAACCAATGAAGGAGATCTTAATCCTTCTCCTTGTGCAATTTGACATGGAAGTAGGAACCTATATCTAGGCCAGGGGTGTCAAACTTGCAACGTCACGTGACGTGTCGCGACGTATTGTGACTTTTTTTTGCCATTGCTGGAAATGGGGTGGGCACAGTTTCGCTATGATGCATCCGGCCTGTGGGCCGGCAGTTTGACACCCCTGATCTAGGCAATCTTTAGTTGCAATAATCAATAAACAAGGCTTTGATACCAGGACCACAAACCACAGTAAGCTACCACCTCTCTGATAACTCCTGTTTGAAGTATGGCTAGGGAGCTCAGCTTGATACCCTAAATTAGAGCTTGGTAGCAACATTATCCTGCTGCTTCCTATGTTAAGGAGAAACCAGATTGAGGATGTACAAAATCCCCAACATGGGCAAGAGACTCTGTAGACAGGTACATACTTTATGCCATCTTTATTTGTAAGAATTTAGAGACCAAAAGGCCTGAGAAATCTAAAGCTGAAAGACTTGGTTATGTGGTAAACCAACTGCTTAAAGTGGACATCTTTTAAAGTTGACATTCCTGAGACTGAAACACATGTTAAGTGCTTCCATATTTGGCTGAAAAGTACCTGGCACAGGCATATGGTAACTTTGACCCTTATAAATTGGAAGGTAGTATTCAGCCTGATCCCAAAAACTAGGCAGTAGGAAAAACTTCCTGCTCATTTCAGTTGGCATTTTCTTACGTTAATGCTGTTATATATTAGTTAGTTTATAGATTTAGACATTCAAATGAACCACTATATATAATCTGTAATTTGCTAACTATCTCTAGATTAGTGAATAAGGTTGTTACACTAAATCATGATTAAGTTTACATTAACATAGTCTGGCATATCACCTAAATTGAGCTATTGATTGAAAAGTGATGTATGTGTATTAGTTAGATTACTGTAATTCATTTTCTGGTATTTCAAAGTTACCAAGTTTCAGAGAAGAGAATGCAATTATTCAAATAACATATTTTCACTTAATTATACAAAGTTGCTAAATATCTCCAATTACATATTAAATGGTAAAATTCACTTGATGGCTAGGAAGTTGTTGGTTTTTTTTAAATTGTGAACTAAGATGTCTTATTCATTTGGTGCCTGACACTTAGAATCTGATTCCTGGTTATATCAAATATATTTTAAAACTTTGTCTATTAAAACTATTAAGCTTTTTTGGTTGCAGATAAGAAAAAAAAATCCTTATGTAAGCTTCTTGGATTTTTTCCAAATTAGATTTTAAATGCCAATTAAGAAGTTGAATATATTAAAATAAAAGCAAATACATCCAAAATAGCTTCACCTTATGGCTAGTTAGGCCTTTTCTCTCAAAAGTAGAACCTTTGCTCTGAGCATAGCTTTGAGAAAGATATTCAGCTTAATGAACACATTAATTAAAACCATAACTATTTATAAGATAATTAGAAACGTAGGATAGTAAACTGGGCTTTTCCTGTAATTAATCGAGGATTAATTACTGGAGGTAATGAAGTGGTTTTTTAAATGCATTAAGGTGAAGTACAGAGAATTGCAAGGCTTTGTGAGCTGCATAATTATTTCACACTGTTTGAGCATAGCTTATACGAGATCGCTAATAAGCATCATTGCATCATTATGTATGCACTTAAAAAGACTTACCACCAAAATGACTACCTAATTATTTCTAATTGACAGGACTCAATGTTGTCACTGAGCAGTTTGTACCCATTTTAAGATTCATTTAACCATCCTTTGGGCCATATGATAGATGGAAAAGGCTTCAACTACATGCTGGCCTTGACTGGTGTCGTTAATCAGTTTTGGTGAGCTTCAGTTTGAAATGCTTTTGCTCATACAGAGGTCAAAACCTGAAATAGTCCAAGCAAACTTTTTCTTTTGAAATCACTTTACTATATTCATTAGCAATTAGTAAAATAATTGTGTCTGTCACTATATTTGAATCTCCATATGAGTTAGTATTCTTTCATCACTGCTTTCTCTTGTTCTATATTAGTTTTCCCAGGTACCAATAATATTGTTCCTGTAGATACTTTAACAACTTCAGTGTAATGGCATATGTTACTATAGACTACCTTTATTCATTTATTTGTTGGTTTAAACGCTGCAAATACATTTCAACACAATTATCTAATTTGTTCCCAATGGATTGGTAAGTAAAAGTTTCTACAACATTCTAGGGCTTTCAAGAATAAAAAAATTGGTAATTAAACATTGAGACTAGCCACAAAAGGCGGTCATACTGAATTCTGACATTTATTCAAAGATAACTAATCATATTTATACTTGTTTTGTACATATATGTATGTGTGCTGTTTGTGTATAGAATTAACATGAATGGCAGATTGAAAAGCTTTCACAGTGACCTGCTATATAGTTGTTTTATTTTACTTTATTGGATTTAATATGGCAGGCCATTAGGTGAGCATATGTAAAAGTTTTCAGTATGTGTATTGTCCTGCTTAACATAATCATGACCATCTGGAAGATCTTGTCAAGTTATGTAAGCCACATATTAAGCAGCAAAACACAGAGCAGATTTAATAAATGAATTCAGCATTTTCCTTTTTGTTGGAATACTTTAATGCTTAAATCATAAAGTTTAAAGTATATGAGCGCTTTTAAAGTAAATAGCCAAATTTGTAAAGATACAATTATCCCATTTGCTTTGTTACAGATTAAGCACCACAGCAAATCTTTTTTCAGCAAATTCCTTAATTGCAGTCGATTCCAATTTAGAGCTTATATTAGGCTACAAGTCCATCATGTTAATCAATATGTCCTACACATCTGCAGGTATCAGTTTCAGAAAACTATAAGTTCTATCTTGAGTACACCCTGTGTCTTACAAAGGTCATATTATGGTCTGGATTGCAAACTTTATTTCAAAGTATGATTATGTTGTTATTCACTTAGGAACATAATGCTGATTAACAAATTGTAACTAATAACATTATAATCTAAAAGTTTCAAATTTATTCAAAAATAACTCTAGTTTTATTTAAATTGAAACCCACCATTAAGCATTTCTTAAGAGAGCAGTACAACTGAAGAAAAGCGCCATGTCCAGGGCAATTATGCAACTAATTGAGTCATCCCTATATACCTGTCCCATCAGGTCGCGCATGAGGCACATGTTACAAATCTGATCACCCTAGGAATGTCATTTTGCAGGATTCAGGGAGATAGTCTTTTTTGCTGTGACACCCACTCTGTGGAACATCATCCTCTCGGAAATCAGATTTGCCCTGATTCTGCTGGCTTTTTTCAAGGTCTTAAAGACATTCTTCAGAGCACTGATGATGTTACCTAGTTTGGGTAATGAAACATCTGCAAGAAAACAAGCAAGCTCAGAGAGCACCAAGGACCCCTCATGTCAATCCTGAGTTACAAATATTCTTTATTAGACATGCTTCTTGCCTGGGGAGATGGTAGTCTGGTGGTACAGTGGCTGTACTGATTGTTTTAATGAATGAGACTATGAGCTATGAGTTTCATGTATTTTATGATGGTTCTATATACCCTGGTATATTGTTGTTTTTTTCTTGTTTTAATTTGTTACATTTTTGTTTTATTTATAAGCAGCCCAGGGTCATTTATATATGACATGAGTGGTTATACATTTGAATAATAACTTTCTTGCTTTTTGTCCATATAGCCTTTCCAGTTTCCTTTTTTTCTTGTTTCTGAATTGGCATCTATTATCTAGAGATTAAAAGCCATTCTTAGTCTTGTTTTTTTTTTTTTAAAAAAAAACACAATTGTTTGTGTTCAATTGAGATGTGCTTGTGTATTTATGTATTGAGAGAATCCCCCATGTATGTATAAATTTGTGAAAAATTCTGTTAAAAATAATACGATCTAACATTTTAAATTTTAGTTTTTATTGGTATCACAGTGTTTAAATGAAAGTTTCAACTATTATCATAGAAACGTTTTGCTCTGTTTGAGATTTTTGACAATACTAGGATGGATATTGGTTTTAGTTTTATTGACTGTTGTATTTCTCAGTTAAAGAAATTCCACAATGGTTATATTTTTCACTTTTATTGAATGATATGTTTACTGGTATTAATGGTATTATTATTTGGTGATTATATTTAAGAGTAAGCCAGTAACTTACTCTCAACTCAAGCCACTGCTCAGACCAGTTATTGCAGGGAAGATGGGAGGAAGGACCATTATATATACCACCTTGACTGTACAAAATAAGGATGTAATATAAATATAATAAATAAAAATGATAGCTAGGCATTCTGACTAAAGAGCTTATAATTTCTATGTAAAAAGAGTTGTATACAACATAATTAGGTAAAGGTCAGGCTAATATACGTATGGCATTTTTGGGTTCTTCAAGCTGCCATATATTAAGGTGAAATTACTGTATAAAGAGAACCAGGATCAGATGAGTTATATAGGATGTGAAATATAACTACTTGCCCTTCTGGATTTTTTTTCTATTAGTACTGGTGTGTTGAATAAAAAGATAAAGGGAGATGTATATTGAGTAAATTATTTATTTATCAAATTTATAAAGTCTCCTATCTCACCCAAGGCTACTATGAATAGTGTATAAAGATGCCATTTTAAATATTTAACTACTGTTGCTTTCATGCTGTCTTCATGGGTGTCATGAAACACTTGAGTGGCTAGTATGGGAAATAGACTTTTCTAACAAGGGATTTTTCATTGGGTAAATGCTAAATAATAGTAAATTCAGGTCTTGTTTTTGCTTTGAACTCTCTTTTTTGAACAAAGCAAGACATCACTGATGGGGTTAGATAAGGGAACTGAATTAGGGGAATTATCCTGGGATGGATGGAGCAAATAAACTGTTCAATATGCACCATGGAAAATATTAAATAATCTCTAGTTTCATTAATTTTTTAATGGGCTGAGTTTTGGCAAGCAAAACACAGTAAATTACATATAGTGTGGTGTCAGAAATTATATAACATTTCATATTAAATAGTCTACACATTTTATTTATTATGCATTCTGCAATAAATCTGAATGTGATTTTGAGAAATTCTAGTAAGATTCCAATAATAGTTAAAATATCAGTTCTTTGGAAACCATCTTAGGTTTGGTGGCTAGACTTAAGAAATGTATAAACTAGATGGAATAAAGAATTCATTTATCTAGACTGGATTGTGTAAAAGGTATATATACTTCAACAGTGTGATACTGTGTCTTAACAATAATATTGGTATGGAATTTCGTTCAGTAAAAATGCATACACATTTGATATGTTACTTTCCTCTTCTCCAGACCAATCCAGATTCCACTGGTGTGCTAAGCATAGGTTTATGAAAGTGGAACCTTTTGAACCAAATTTGAATTCATTCAATATGATTAATTTTATATTGAACAATATGAGATAGCTGCAGATACACCACTGAATAAAAAAATGCAATTCTGTCAGTTCTTTTCTCTTAACTGTTGTCTAATTTTGAACTATTTTGTTCTTAATTAGTAAGTTTGTAATGACCATTATTTGAAAACAATGGGATCTTTGTTTAGCTTTAATAACTTATGCTGCTATTAGACAAAATGTTGTTATTGATAAATTTGATTCTCAAAATATAGCATACTAGCAATTTGAAAAATTTCAGCATGGAGTTGAATTGGTTCTGTTTTCTAGTGAGTATAACTTACTTAATCTGTCTTCTAAAACAGAGGAAAAAGATCCTTTCTGAAAACTGTATATAGGTTAAATTTTAAATTGCAGTATTTTAAAAAAGATTAATGAAAGTTTTATTTTATTAGTATAATATTGTTGGATGAATGTTAAATGACAATGACCACAATCACTACAGAACAATGAAAATTAGTAGTTTCACTCTTTATTAGACTGATATTGCAGATGTAGTGTGCATTAATTAAGTGTAGTTTCCTTTTGGTTATGGAATGCGGATCTGTTTTTTGTCGCAAATTCTTTCTAGTTTTACAGTTTTCCACATGTTTTCTTTCACCATTTATGATCTTTTTCAAAGCAGCTCTATAAGGATTTAAATCACTTTAGTATGCAGCACAGTCTTATTTGAACAATAAACGCCATTTTAAAAAGTTCTTAGATCTTCTGTTACTTCATAAATACAAATGTATAAAATGTTATGCAGTTGTGATGCCTACCTGCTAATTAGATGCACATTTTCTCAAACCTGTTTTAAAATCTGTTTTATTTGTTTCAACTTAGTTAGTGTTTGGATCACATAAGGCTCTTGCAAAACCAATTATGCTTATGAGCAGATGTTAAAATTACTGCAAGATACTTTATTCAATATTTAATATTTCAATTAATTACTTGTGAAGAAATTAGCAAATTAGTACCTGCTGTACAATAACTGGATAGTCCTTTATAAATATTTGCAGCCTTGTTAAAAATATGTGTGCAAATTGCTCAAGAAATAAAGAGATCGCTTATGAGTTTAGATAGTGGAATCTTGTTTATATGGTCTCAATATTTAGAGATGCTAAACGATGCCAAGCATCTGTGTGCTCTATAAGTTAGATACAGTAATGTTCTCCATTGATGGATCATTCCTAATCACCATGCTACTTTTATAGCTAAATAGCTTGCCATTTTTATTTTAAAAATAATAATTGGGATTTTTTTAATACTACATAAACATTCATCCAGAATTTTTGTAACTTATATCAAGGCAAACATCCCCAGTGATTTCATTCCTTCTGCATTGGATTTGCCTAGATCAGATCATATGCCTGATCAGTTTCTTTGCCTTCTTTGAAATTTATTTATTTGTTAAATTTATTTACCACCTATCTTGCTGTGGGACTACTCTAGGAGGCTTAAAACAATAAAAAGAAAGAAATGAAGAGAGTGTAAACAAAACAGAAATAAAATAATAAGACAATAAACTAAACACTGAAAAAGAAAATGAGAATACATTAATATGATAACAAAAAAATGGACGGGTGGAGAGCAGAGAGCAAGGGGGCGAGATGGAATCTGCCATCAATCCAGCAGCCACCTCCAGTGTTGAATTCCCCCATTTGAAATTGTTTCAATTAATCTGACTGTTTTTTTGCAGTATGTGTCCCGAACTGAACACAATGCTGGTAGTGATGTTTGATCAATACAATATAAATTCTTACAGTTTGTTAAATACTTTAAATCGAGAGGTATCTATTTAATGAGATAATGTCTCATTATCAGATGAGATGAGGCTAATCTAACCAGGTGAGACTTGATTATCCATCCATGCATCCATGCATCCAATTTACCTAGCCATCACAACAAGTGACTGTACAACAGAGTTAAAATAAAATAAAACCATTATAAACATCACGAAAGTTAAAATACACAGTGGCTGAGCAGATCAACTCAAGTCACCAGCATAACCAAGAAGTAGGTCGCTATAGACTCTCGGGACTCCAGCCCCAGCCCAGAACCAGGTCTTCAGGGCCTTACAAAAGACTAGAAGGGTCAGGGTCATCCTGCTCTCCATAGGTAAAATGTTCCATGAGTTGGGTAACACAGCAGAAAAGGGCACATCTTCTAGGCCCCAACAACATTCTGTGGTTGGTGGGACCTGAAGCATGCCTATCCTACCTGATTGGGTCAGATGGGTAGAAACAATCATGCTGACTGGCTAATCTAAAAAATTATGTAGAGCTTTGAATTCAGTTTCCAAAAGATGCTTCAGAATGAATGGGAATATGGACCTAGCATCTGTCTGCAACACTCTGAAGCAACTGGTTTTTTTCCCTGGGATTGCCCTGATGGTCTCTGTACCTGTTATGTGATTCCAGGAAAGACTATGACTGCTTTCAAGAATTGCAGACTAATGCTACATTCATATTCCAACACGATTTGAAGCACCGCTGAGTGAACAATTCTGAAGTGCTACAATTCTGAAGTTCTAAATAGTTTTCAAGTGGGCGTGTGCATGAATGCTGTTTTGAACCCTGATTTGCAAAACCTGGACTTGCGTTCTTTTACCAAACTGTTTCAGATGAGCTGTGATTTGACAGAATCACAACTTGATTTATTCCAGGGTTTAGTCAAACAAAATCTGGCTTATCTTAGAGTGATTTTAAATAGCAAGTACCGGTAGGTGAAAACTGGTGCACAACATCCGCACCGCTTATATAACTTATACCAATACCTTAGTTGCAGCTGATGTTTGAGTCACTGGCCTCAATTTTTCCATCTCTTTCTTTCCTCTGCTATGTCTGTCAGATGTAGGTTCAGGCATTGTCCCTTCATTCCCATATTACTACAAATGTCCAGTTTAGCATTTTTTGTTTGTTTTTTCTTGTAAAATAAGGAAACAGTTGCCCTTTTCCTATTGCTTGGCACATCTTTATAAGGTATTAAAGAAATACTTTACTAAACTAGCAGCCAAAAGCTTCATATTGTCCTTTAAAGGTAGTTTGAGTTTGCTCAAAGTAAATATAGATTCCCTGACCATATTTCTATCAATCCCATACTTTTTTCCATTCTTTGCAATTGCCTGATGAAAAGCGCATCTTTCTATTAGAGCAAAATAGGAGCTGAGTTAGTTTCTCATTTTTGTTAGCTATTAGCATTTTATTCCATTTAATGAGAAACCAGTATATTGATTTCTTTCGTTTTCCTTTACTTTGTACATACGGTATTTCAAAACACCTTTTTTGCTGTTCTTAGTATCTCATGTGATCCAATCTAGGAGACTAGAAAAAAATGTTCTTAAAAGAAGACAAGTTATCAACAGTAACCTTCTAACAAGAAACAAAACTGCAGAGGGGAGTATTGTCCCAAACTAAATGCAGCTCTCCTATTTTTGTGTTTTCACTGCATATCTCGTATAGTTCAGGATTAGCTTTTACTCTTCTAGGCAGGCTTCAGAAGGAGTATAGATGCTGTAAAAAGGAAGAGAGAAAAAAAGAAGATGAGAACTTCTCCCGTTATCAACTAAGGGATTTTCAAACATTTTCAAGCTGTAGAACCCCTTCCCAGAACCCCTGTTCAAAAGATAAACCTCCGGTGATAGAAAATGGGCTATATATTTAAAGGTTTCTAAAGGTTTCTTTTCTTTTTTCTTTTCTTTTGCACAGAACCATAGGGTTCCATGGACACAGTTTGAAAAATCTGAATTAAGGATATAGTCAAAATATTTTTGTGCTTGGGTGCTTTTTTATTCCTTTATGAACAATATTCTTTTAACACTGGTTCATTTGGATCATTCTGGAGCTTCTTTTGGTATGAGAATCTGGTACAGGTTACTGTTCTTGTTTCTCCATGTTTTGAAGGAAATGATAAATCCCTGCTTGTGATGTACTTGGTCCCTCGTGCTTGATTAATTTCTTTTAGATTTTCCCCCCACATACTTAACTTTTATTTGCATCTTTTTAAAAAATACGTGTTTATGAACAAACTAGGTCTAAGCATAAGTGTATATCACTATTAAAATTATTGTAATTGTTTTTCGTAGTTGTTGCTTTACATGTTTTTTTGTTGATTTTTCTAATTATAGATCACATTCCAGACCCCAACAACGATCCTACAGTCGCAGCAGCGAAAGAACTAGTCACAGGAGAACCCATAGTGGGTCTCGTGAGAAAGAAAGACGTAAAGGCAGGGATAAAGAGAAAGCAAGGGAGAAGGAAAGATTCAGAGGGAAAGATAAAGAGCAGCATTACAACAAAAGTGGGTAGGTAACAAGAGAAACACGCTATTTTGAATGTTGTTATATGACATTTCATTTTATGGGCTTTTCACAGAAATTTAATTGGCTCTTGTAAGAAAATGGATGTGGAACTACATGGATGCCCTTTAATTTAATTCAGCAGTGCTTTTTAAAATGTTCTTACTGAGGCTTTTCTACTACTGTTCCTGTTTATGCCCTGTATAGTTCAGTTTCACAGGAGTGGAGGCCTCTTGCAAATGGATATGATAAGGAGCTTGCAGACAGAGGGGGAATTGGTGTAAATGGAAGGCCATCTTTTAGGTCAAATCCTTATCTTTAAACAGACAATACACATGCAAAGTAGGAATATGATAAAAGAGTATATTAATATATCAAATAAAAGCAGATGAAACAGTAGTTTATTTACCAACAAAATAGCTCTATAAAGCAAAGGAATTGCAAAATAAAATTATATAGCATACATCACCAAAGGCATAGAAAAAGAACAGATTTTGTCTAGTATATAATAGCAAGCAATGGGTTTGGTGTTCAACAGAAACTGCTCTCTTTTCGGTTTCTTCAAGTGAAAACATCTGGAGTAGGGTCCCACTTTTAAAACTCCCAAAAGACCCCAACAAGAGGGTTTTTTTTGTATGGGTTACATTTATTGATATTTCCCATAATAAAAATTAAAATTGACATATTTGTAAAATATTTTCTGAGCTGTGTAAAAATATTTACTCCATTAGCTATTATAAAATATTTTTAAAGAAAAAAACCCTATATTTTTTAAGAAATAAAAACTAATGATGAAAAGAAGGATATTGTTTCAATTTTTTGCAAATATTTTCAAAATTTAGCAATTAATTTTGATCCCCCAATGGAGTCTTCTTTCTAAAGGAATACCTTCAGAGAACATTTTAAATGAAAGCCTGAGAATTTTAAATGAAAGCCTGAGTCTGAGAAATAGTTCCTTTTCTATGGTTTTTTTAAAATTTCTTTACCCGCGATTACTGTAATAATAAAAGCTCCCCCTCCCAATTTCATTGCTTTAGATCAGGAGTGTCAAACTGCCGGCCCGCGGGCCGGTTTCATCATACCGGAGCTACGCCCACCCCATTGCCGGCAATGGCGAAAAAGCTCCGATACGTCACACGACGTCACGTGACGTCGTGGGTTTGACATGCCTGCTTTAGATAAACCATTTATTTTATTTTACATAGCTGTCCATTTCAATCTGGGCAGTAAACAATTCTAAAATAATGAAAAACAGTATAAAATAAATATATGCAGCAGGCTGAGAAAATTATCATAAGTACATATGAATTTTCTTAGTGATTTCAGTAGAAACATGTTTAAAGATTAAAACAATTATGACAACTATAGGAAAACTTCTTCCAGGAAGCATGGCAAACTCAGGACAGTTTTGCTAGAGTGAGGAGCTAATGACTGTGGTGAAAAGAGGAGTTGATGAATGAGTTGGTTCCCCAAACTCCTCTCTGGATTAAGAAGAGGACCTGGGATCACCCATAGTGCATCATATAGATGCTCCCTCCCATAAAACAATCTCTGATGGGTTTAGCTTTGTGAGCTGGGAGAATCAGTTTTGCCCAAGCAGTGGTTTGGAGCCTTCAAAAGAGACACTGAGTTCGTCGGCTTTCTTTCTTAATCACTTTCACTGGATATGGTTTGTAAATTTCTTTTGGATATTGAGAATCTTCAGAAGGACCGATTTTATTACACTGTACTGTTTTCCTTCAATTCTTAGCAAAAGAGGTTTTATGTAAGTTGAAGAACATAACCCGGTTTTTATTTGGAAATAATTAGCAAAAGAGTGATTAGAATGTTGATTTTGGAAAACTTTTAAATAGATTAAGGGATTCACTAGAAGCAAGATAATGAAATAATTGTAAGAATGTGTTGTGGTTTGTTTAAAAATTTATTAAAATATATGAATATTTTGAATTTAAGTGTAAGAAATCTTTTTCTGGGAAAATATGGGTTAGAGAAAAACGTGTTGAGACTTTGAAGGCTGGGTACTAGAAGCAGCTAGAAAGATTATAATTAAAAGAGAAGTCCCACTAATACAGAACAGAGAAAAGTATTTTAACTCTAGAAAAATTCAACATTTTTTGGCAACAGTGCACTCAGAACTTTGTTTCTGTAAAAATGGACTCAAAAGAGAAGAGGATAAAACTGAGTATTAGGCTGTTTTGGATATGTATTTAAAATTGACAGGTGAGAAGAATGATATTGACAAAGATGTTATATGGATTTACAAATGAAACCAGTTGCTGTTTTAATAGTTAAAAGAGATAAACAAATAATAAATCAGAACAGTGACTTGGATGTATGGATTTCAATTTGCTGGATTAAGATTGAATAATGAAGCTTCATTGTTGGCTAATAAATAAAAAATGAGGTATAATACAAAGATATTTTAGGTTAAAATATTAGAGAAGGTGATAAATTATGGAAATTGTACTTGTCTTGATGAAAGGGGAAGTCATTTCGTTACAATTTTTTCCCCTTTTTTAACATTTTTTTCTTCCCCTCTTTTCCTTCTCCTTGCACTTCTTATTTTTTATTTTCATTTTTCCTATTTTTATTAGTTTGTATTAGTTTTTTAATTTTTTAATTTCAATAAAAATATTATTTAAATAAAAGGGAAAACTTCCTCAGATAATGTGAGCTGTAGAAAAAAAAATTCACAAGCCATTTAGGTTTTTAAAACTAATAACCAGCACTTTGTAATTCAGCCAGAAGGAAATTGGCAGCTGGTGTGTGCTTTTAAGCACAGTCTTAATGTGGCTCTTTTGAGTTTTTCCAGAAACCATCCTGACCGCTGAGTTTTGTATCATCAAAAGTTTTGTGACTAGATGCAAAGGCATGTAGAGTGTGTTATAGCAGTCAGTCCTAGAGGTCACTAGCATTTTAAAGGTTGCTTTCTTCTAGAAAGGGTATGTCAGTTAAAGTTAGTCATAGCTAAGGTCTCAAATGTACAAAACCTGAGAAAAACCCATCTCCATTGGTGGGATTCAGCCAGTTCACACCAGTTCAGCAGAACCGGTAGCTAGTTTTTTGTTGCCGAGGCCCAGAATGGGCTTCTGTAAGTGGCATCCACACAGAAAACCGGTTGTTCACATATTTGAATCCCACCACTACTTACTTTCCAACTTCACGTCTGCACTTTCTGGTGAATGTGACCTCATTTGGATTTGGAAGATCTACTACTTCTTTAAACTACTAGTCTCCACTTTATCTGCTTTGATTTACTCTTCTTCATTAAGCTAAAATTGACTGGAGGGAGGCATTCTGAATAACCATTACATAACCTGAATTGTTAGAAAGAGAAAATGCTAATACTTTATTATACTGTCCAACTCTAATGGACCCTGGATGGCATATAGAACCAAAAAATCCATAAAAGTATTAAATCAGACAGACAGCCTGGACTAAATCTAAAAAGCAATGCAAGTCAAAACAAAATAGCCCCCCCTTGTGATTTGTATGTATTAACAGACTGATAAATATTGAAAGAATTGAAGACAGATTAATTGGGACAGAGTAGATTGGTAGCATGATGATGTTACCTAGTTGGGTAATGAAACGTCTGCAAGAAAACAACTAATCTCAGTGAGCACCAAGGACCTCTTAGATTGAGAAAGTACACCATTTCAAAGAGCATTTGTTTTAAAATGACATGAGTAAAATTCTTCCCAATATTCAGAAACCTAATATGTAAAATATGATCAATGGATACAGAATTTAGATGTTCTAATAAATAGGCAGCTACAGGAAACAATGGGAATTACTTTGAAAGAAGAGCATTAAATTTACACTACATATTGTGCTTGCAGAAAACTGGTATTTTACATAGTATGTATTTATACCCTAGTCATGTTTGCTAAAATATGGTGAGACATTTTCTAAAAACGGTTGGAAATTTGATGATCAGATTAGACCATTCCTTCTTGTTATGTGGCAGTGTTGTAAGTTCAGTAATGATGTTTTTCTTACAGATGTTTATTACCAAACTAGGTAACATCAGTGCTAGAAAGAAGTGGGTTTTGCACTATATACTATGTTATATACAATTAATATATAAAAATAAGAGCAAACCCCACTCCCTTATAATATTATTGATGTTATCTAGTTTGGTAATGAAACATCTGAATGAAAACCACCAAGCTCAGAGAGTACCAAGGACACCAAAATTCAGTAATTCTGGCAAATGATTTATACTGGATTATTTTGCTGTAGATCATTTTCTTTCCTTCATTTAATCAGATAATAAAGGTGTGGTGGTGCAGTGGTTAGAACGCAGTACTGATTGCTGGCTGCCAGCAGTTCGGCAGTTCGAGTCTCACCGGCTCAAGGTTGACTCAGCCTTCCATCCTTCCGAAGTCGGTAAAATGAGGCCCCAGATTGTTGGGGGCAAAATGCTGATTCTGTAAACCGCTTAGAGTGGGCTGTAAAGCACTGTGAAGAAGTCTAAGTGCTATTGCTATTGCTAACAAGTTCAAATGTTTTCTATTTAATTTTCTTTTTAAAATGCTTAAATATTTAAAATGTTACATTCAGTGGGAAGTTATTATTTTTTTCTTATACTGTTTATAAACTGACATTTTCACTTCTTAAGATAATTGGTTTATATGACATAGCAATGATGCTAGATTTAAATACATAATTGGAACATCAACATTATGATTTATTGAAGGAAGAAGTATTTATTGCATGACCATAATCTAACCAGATGTTTTTCATTGGCAAAAATCCTGGAAGATCATTTTAATAGATCTCTTTGTGAGTTGTTGTTCAATGGAACCTTTTATTCTAATAAAAGTCATCTATCAGATTTCCAAAAATGACTACACTGTGTTAGGTACTTCTTTTTCATGTCTGGAGTAAGCAAATGCATTTTATATACTGTTATACTTAAGTTACTCTCCTGATACTAATATTGTCAAAATGTGCATAAGTCTGAAGGAAATTAATTTAAATCTAGCGCTTACATCTGTCTCTGATTTATTACTTTATATATACACATGAGCATTTGGCACATCTATGCTTTTGAGCTTTCTCTCTGATTCAGCTTCTCTGAAGAAATGAATTGCTTCCAGGTTGTATCTACAAGTGATGATTGCAGTCTTAACTTTGCTAAGGATTACATACTGCAGCAAGTTTTTTAAATGGTGGTATGTAGAATTTTTAATAAATTTAATATTATTTTTAAAAAAAGCATTATACTGTGTTAAAATAATTTGTAATGAAGTATTCTCTTGTAAAAAACAAAATTCTAGATGCCATTCTAGTCTACTATTAAGCATCATTTAGTAATTGTCTTTGTCTAAAAAATATTAGTTGGCAGTTTATTAAATATGTAAATAAACTAAATAGCTTCTGTTAATAAGCTTTTATTTTTACACTTTCTTTTTAAATTCTAGAAAGGTTAGAGAGTTCTAGGATTTATATATCAATACTACTTTGCGGTGGTTCTCTTGAATTTGAATCTTTCCAATAATTTTGGAGACATAGATTGTTAACTAGGTAAAACATATACTTAATTCCTAAATTGCTTCAACTCTAAATACTTTAATGTGACTTTTCTTGAAACAAAACAAAACAAAAACCCAGGTTGTTTAGAATCCACATATTACGATAGGTTAATAAACTAATTAGTTTAATAATTAATGAAATATTTTCTTGACTGATTTTATTCTGTGTAATATTCATAATTATTATATAATTAAAATTACAATATTTTTGTTCTCAGTGATCAACTAGTATATGATAATTGAAACCAAGAATTTTATACTAGTTTGGAGCAAATGCCAATAGACTTCTGAATGAAATTTGAAGGGATGTTCTTGAAGTAATTAATTCCTTATATATCTTTTAAGTGGGATTGAATTTTCATTTAATCAGACAGGGATCAAAAAATATCTGTATAGGGAATATGGATCTAAGTAATTTTTTTCTTTCTAGCTATGTCATTTTGAAGAGTTATTTAGTGCAACTTGAATAAGAACAGGACATAGTAGAAAAATTTTGCACAGAACAAATGCATGTACATATTAAACCAATGATGTTCTGAGTTAGATGCTACCCACCATGAGAAAACAGCTTAATAACTGAAAGTTATGATTTGAACCTCATTGTTCTATTCTTAAAATAATTCTACATTTAGAATATTATTCATTTTAAGGATTCCTTGCCCTTTAAAAATTAAAAATGCAAAATAAATGAGAATCTTCAAAGATTTTGTTATGTTGAGAAAGTAATTTTTGACCTTTTAAAAAATATTCTGTAATAAATAAAATCCGTAATTCATGTTTCATGAGGACCACTAAACTATCAAAACATATTTTCAGGGTCTGCACTTCTCCAGAACTTTCAGCAAGAGCAAAAAGCAATGAATGGATAAAGAATAGGATGTTCAAAGCTTTTATATTCTAAAGCGCTCATTTAAATTTGTCTAACTTCTGGAAATGATGGTGCAGAATTCCTTTAATGTGTTAAAGCCACACTAACATCCTAATCAAATAATAAGGTGAGAAAATAATGGTAATAAATTGAAATTATCATGCGTATCCTCAGATACGTTTTAGGTTTACTTTTAGCATAACTGGAGGTGTGAAATGATCAACTGGAAAACTATTTCTTGGTCCCAGTGCCACAGTTCCTTCTGTATCTATTCCATCTTTTGGACTTTTTCCCCCTTTTCCATTTTACCAGAGTTTTCTAAATAAGGTTGCTTTCCTGTGATAATTTGGCTTTGCTCAGCTCAAAGCTTTGCAGTCAATAATCCATTTAGAATACTTGGAGAACAGTAGTAGTTGGGGGTTTTTTTTGAGATAGTGATCTGGAATTGCAGTGAAGCCAAGAGATTCCTTCTTTATCTCAGATTATCGCAGATTACAATAATTTAAAGACTATAAAATCAGTGAGTAAAGGACAAATATGAAGTTAAAAGGAAAGGATGTTTTGATCTATATAACAGTTTTATTAAAACTGTTTTATTAAAACTAGGATAAGAATTAGATCAACGATTTGTATCATAAAGATGTGTTAAGTTTTATTAAATCACATTTTTCCTTTTTATTTAAACATCTTTTCTCTTTTGTAGAAAATCAGATTCAGTTTTCTGATTGCCACATGGTATTACTCAGAATCATTACTTAGAGTCATTACTTAACACGTTTAAATATTCTGCGCATGATTGAATAGTTAAACTGCAGAATCTTCTGAAAGGTTTCTATGTAGGATTTTTCAAAGAGCAGAAATGTTTAGAATCACTATCTTCAGAGCTAACTTTTATTAATGAAAACTTTTTTAAAAAAGATTTCTCATTCTAAAAATATAATCTATATAATTAAAAATATAAATGTTCGTTTGTTCAAAATCTTAAATCTCCAAAAGTTCTTCACCGATTGCTTTGAAATTTTGACACAACGTTGCATTTGAATACGCACGTGTTTTTATATACCTATATTATATAGATGTCACACCTGTGACAGGTAAAAACATGCTTTTTTTGAAAAACCGCCATCTGTTGGATGTAAAAGCAACACACGCTTTTACCAGACTGAGCCACAGCAATGCGTGGCTGGGTACAGCTAGTATTATATATATTATAACAATGGGAAATACATAGGTAATATACATTTTTCTTTACAATGGAAAGCAATTTTTCTTAAGTAAGCCAAAAAATTCACATTTGGCACTTCTTGCTTATATCATGTTTGTAACACGGACTCATGTTCCATAAATTTCATAAAATTTAAAAAACAGTGCTGCTGGCCTTACTGGTAATCTTTTTAAGTAGCTTCTTAGTGAAATATTTTTTAGTGTTTTTTATTTTAAATTAACTCATTACTATCATTCTTTTCATAGCTAATGACTTTGTCAATAATTCTTAGTACATGGCTGATGTTCAAAATAAACAAGGACTGTTTAAGTGTCCTGAATTTGACAGCAATCATAGATTGTTGGAACTTGCCTTTTTTCTTTACCTCATAATACTTTATGCAGCAGGGAGTCATTTATGCTAATTTTATGTAATTTGCATATAGGTTGTAAGAGTTCTGTAGTATATACCATGCTCAGAACTCTTTTTAAGTGCCTGTTTAGATCAAAGTGGGTCTGTGTGATAGCTGTTGTCTGACATCAAGCTGTGTGGTGTTGTTTTCATTAAACATTTATCATGCTTCCAATGTGACAGCAGGCAACTCTGTGTTTGAGAAACATGTTTCTATGCAAAATTTATTGGAAAAGATGAGATGTTTTAAAGAGGTCTTGTCATCTTTCAGGATTAACAAATGCTAAATGTTTGATTGGATGAAGTACACCTGTAAAACAACTCAAAGCTTTTCCATAGAATAAATATTAGCATTTTTTGTTCAGTTATACATTTATTATTGAATTGATTTATTGATTTTTTTCCTAACGCACAGTTTGCATAGCCTACCTGTTCTATTTTAAGTATATTTGGATTGATACCTCATTTAAATATTTGTGCTATTTGATACCTATGCAGGATTAATTTAATCAACATATTGAACATCTCAATCAAATACCATAATGACAATTAAACACTCCTTGAGTAACAAAACTGGTAATCGGTTGACATAATTTTACTGGATGAAGGCTTCTCTTAAGCTCCATATCTGCTGTATTAGCTGTGAATTATTTTGAATGAATATGTTTAGTAAAAGAAGCAAATACATTATTCAAAATAGTATACAGAATTTTAATTTTGTACTGTGTATTTTTATCCCAAATGCCTGTTAATCTGCAAGTCTCTTAAGATCCTGTAATCTATTCCACACAGCATAGCTTGCCCCAATATCTTCATTGTCAGTTCTGGTTAGTTTAGTCTTCATATTTAACCATAGTCCCATTTTTCATAGTTCTATTATTTCCATTACTAGAGTTTGCAGATCATTTGCACTTTTACTTATCACAGTAGAATAATTAGCCTAGTGCAGAGTATTAACCACTTAACCAAACTGGTTTTGATATCAGTTGGATGTGTTCAGACAAGTAAGGATTTTAAACCAATTATCTGATTGGATCTGAGATTCATGTCTAATACCCAAAATCCTGAAGAGAAAACGTAGCACTAAGATAAAGTTGAGAGGGAAAGTATATAGAGAAATGTCATCAGTCTGTCATTTCTTTTCAGTGTTCCTTTGCTCCCTGAAAGTTCTGACTCTCTGTCCTTCTCTCTTTTCTCTTGTTCTGACTTTATTATACTGATCTTCATGTGATTTGGTACAATTAAACTGTTTTAAGTACTTTTTGCTTTTATTAAAATAAAAATTAATTATTCTTTCATACTCTTGGTTTGTACAAATAATAAGAAATGTAAAAAAAACATTGGGTCTTGTAATCCTGGTATAAAAGGGACACTGAAACCTTAGTTATATGGAAGGAAGAATCTCTTATTCTGCCCTATCCAAATTCTACATGGGCATCAAAAACAGGTGATACCAGGAAAAGATACAGCTCCTTTAAAAAATTGCATAGAGATGCTTATGAATGTTCCTGTGGCTTCTAAAGCACTGTTTTGCCTTCAGACATTAAGTGCTTACACAACATTAATAAATATCTGCTTGAGTGTAACTTTCGCATCCAGGTAAGTAGCTGTTTTCAGACATCTAAAACTTAAGCAGGAAGTTAGGAGGGTATAAAGCCCATAAAGAGATCAAGGAAGCTTGTGTATTACGTAATACATATATAATAGACAAACGGGAATGGTTTCAGAAGACAACAGCTGTCATGACCTGAGGATATGATTTCCCACTTTGTGATGGTAAAGCTGGGGATTTGCATAGAAGATTGTTTGCAGAGCTAATCTGAACCCCTGACTCTTTCAGAAATGTGCATTCAAGAAGAACCTTCTGAATACATATTGCTTCAGCCTGAGCATATTTTTTGGTAGCACATCATTCTGCAGTGTATAATCATAGTGATGTTATAAGAATTTTCTAATGAATTAGAAAATGACCATGAATTAATTTATCTAATCAATAGTATTAAAAGCATGCTTATAAAAAGCAGGGAATACAATTTTATCAACATCAACTAATTTGTTTATCCTACAATTGAAAATAAAATATTTTGGAAAGTTAAAAAAAGTTTTATTGGCTAAGCTAATTCTTATGTAATGAAATGTATTAATTATCTAAATATATGTAGTGTATATTATTTGAAAGAGGTATGGTAACCAAGTAAAGTTATATATTCATTGGATTTATATCATGCCATATCACTTCAAGAAGATGTACCTTTTATTTTCTCTTTAAATTTGGTAAGCCTTGTAATTTGTCTGTGTATTTAAAATTCTTTCCACCTATTTGTTCTCAAGCAACAAACTTGTGATGTAAATTGAACTAACAATGACTGACACAAAGTCATCCAGTGAGCTTCTTCTGTCCAAGATTCTTGTATCAGTACGCCCCCAAGCCCTCTTATTTAAGCCATTTACAAAAAGATTTATTAACTTACTTGAAATTCTTTTTTATGCCTACCCTATTCAACAGAGCAGTAGCAATGTTTTTAGAGATGTGTTGTTTGAAATAATGTATAGATTTGGCTATTAATTGGAAATATTGTGTAGCTTATATTTGATTTTGTTCTCAAATATTTTTAAACCTAAAGAAATATTTTTTCTACATTGTAGAAGCAACTGGCTCTTGTTTGACTGGACTCTCTTAATGTGTGTATGAACAATTGAAACAGAATGATTGGGAGCTGTGAAAATCCAGTTAATGTGAGCTGTAATCTCTTTACTGATTTTAAGTAGTTAGAGTACCATTCAGAACTACTAAACTGCACTCATATCTCCCCCCCCCAAAAAAAAGATGCAGTAATCATCTAAATATGTATCCAATAGTTTGCTGCCAGGCAATCAAAGCAGGAAAGTCTCTAACAATCATTCAGTGGAAATAATGACCTTTTTGTTATAAGTTATATGCATTATATCTTATGACATATAATGCAGCATTAAAACAAGATTAGAAATGTGATTCTAAAACTTTGTGATTATACTTTAGTTTTGCTAATCAGTTATTCTATAAGCTTTGGAAGATATTAAAAAAAAACCCAAGCATATGTCTTTCATAAAATATGTTGTTTATAGCAATTAAAGTTTTATTTTTCTATGGACCTACAAGAAAAATTATGTTCATGCACATTCTCTCTCCCTCTCCCTCTCCCTCCCTCCCTCCCTCCCTCCCTTTCTCTCTCTCTCTCTCTCTTTCTCTCTCTCTCTCTCACACACACACACACACACACAAACATACATAGGTTTTTTTAAAGTATAAGTTGAGCTGCAACATTTCAGAAGTCAGATAATATATTGATGTTTACATATGATTTTAGAAAAAGAAAATATTTTACTGTTCATTAGTAATACACTAATGTATTTTTTGCAATATACTTTAACTATATATTAAATAAAAAAGGAAAAGATAAAATAATTACAGTTTGTGTGCTAGGTGTGCACAGTATTGGAGAGAAAGCATTTTGCAGACATTAACCTGTCCATAACATATATCTAATAGGCTGCATTCATCTTGATGGTCCATTAGTTATGTAGGCCTTCTGCAAATTAATAAACATATTAGCAGACAATTTATCCACAAAATAGATTTAGACTATATTGTCTGTTTTTTTTCTTCTTCTGTTCAGTTGTGTGCGATTCTTGAAGACTGCCTGGACATGTCCCTGTAGTTTGGTTGGCAAATTGTTTCAGAAGTGTAGGTTTTTGTGGAGAATAGAAAACTAAAGAAAATCATAGTGCATCACAAGTTAGCACTGTATGTTGTGTTTCAGATCTTCTTCAAAGATATTGATTTGTATATCTTTATAAAGGCCAGAAGTATTTTATTATGGTAATGATAAACCAGTATTAAAATATTGGACATCTGGCATTGGCATTTTGTTCCTGAATTTGTATCTTCGATAGGTGGTTTATTATTGCTATTAAGTTTCTCCTTTGTATTGGGAATGATGCCCTCACTTAATTACTCTAATTGGGATCCGAATTTCCATTGCTAAGTGATGTGGTCATAGATAAAACATCACATGTTTAATGTAATCATCCCTAAACTGTCACTTAGGGATGGCAGTTTCAGTTATCTTGATTGTGGTTATTAAACCATGGCCACACTATCATTAGGCCACTTCTCTCCTGGTGCAACTCATTGCCCTGTTGCACTTGCCTCTGCTTCAACTCCTTCCCCCCACATCCTTCCACCTCTGCCCTTTTGGCTGCCCTTCATTTGGCTGCCTCCTGCCCCCCCATCTTTGCCTCTTGCTCTTGCTGCTGATGAGGCACACCTAATTTGACCCTTTGTAAGGCAGCTGCTGGCTGCACTAGGCCATGGGAAGGCTGCACAAGACTTCAGGAAGGCCTCATACAGCCAGCAACTGCCTCGTGATCGTTCAGGGTTATAAAATTTTGTCCCCTTCTGTATACTGAATTATGGCTTCTTCTGTATAATTCCATATACTGAATTATGGCTCCCCATACATAAAGAGAAAGGAAATGATAACATATTTCTATACTGAGTACATTCACCCTGAAGAGGGGTTATGGAATGGTGCCTTCTTCTGCCAGGAGAAAAAGGATTCTTCAGTTTCGAGAAGCACAGTGTTTTGATTGTTAGAGGAAAAAAACTCTTGGTGCTCAGTAATGATGAGCTTAATGAAATCAGCATCTGATCACAGCAGATAATTGTTTACTTCTGAAACAAATATATTTAATCACTGAAGAGGGAATCCAGTCTGCTTTTGTCCCTGAAGCAAGAGGATCTTTATCATACCGAATCACCCTTCGGTGCTCTGAAACACATCTTGAATCAGTTGCTGTTTGAGATAAGCACATGTGCTCTGAAACAAAGCATTGCTGAATACTGTAGGACAGGGGCTCCCAACCGGGGGGTGCGAGACAATATTCCAGGGGATGCGAAAACTTGGGTTGTAACATGCATAATTCCTTGCCGTTATTTCAATCTTTTGTAAGGGGTGTGAGAATATATCAGAAGCGTTCTAGGGGTATGGGGTATAGAAAAGGTTGGTAGCCGCTGCTGTAGGAGATGCTAAAAAGAGAGAAGCTGGGGCTTATAAAAAGGAATGTGGTTGAAGAAGAAGAAAGAATTGGTGGCAGAAGGGACAACCTCTGTAGGATAATGATGATCCAAAGCTACAATGAGGTGGCCAAGTTGGTCATAACTGTCATGATCTTACTGAAAAAGGCATTTGCAGGATCCATTTCTAAAATACCTGATTATTATTTTTTTATGAATGAAGTTTTCCATGCCTGAATTTCCCAGCATGACTGAAGTTAGTCACTGAGGCTCAGATTCTGTAATTGCTTTATGGAGAGTCAAAACGGTTTATGTAGTCATGTGTAAATAGCATGAAATTTTTATTATATTATACTGTGCATATTGAAAAGCTAAACTTATTTAAGTTTAATAATGTGTGTAGTTGAATCCAAATACTACATTATGGAAGCAAGACAACAGATGAATTCATTTGAATGTGATTGAGAGAAATTATTCTATAGGTCATCCACAATTTTAATGTGTTTATAATTATAAGTTAATTATAGCTTTAATGAAGTTTAAGCATTTAGCATGTAAATATAGTCCTAGCTCTTAATGCTGCTCTGCGTTCTATTTTTTCCAATTAACCAAGTGTTGATTCGTTGGTTGTGACAGAAATTAACCATATCACCCAGCTGGCTTTCATGCCTAAACTGGGCCTAGAACCTTTTAGCCTGGTGCCTTAACTGCTAGCTAAACGGGTTCTCAATCGTTCATTCTTGGATTAATACTCCAAATAAGACAGTATTGTAAACCAAGGATCTAGTTAATGATTCCTTGAAGAAAACGTAATAAGACATGATCTAATGTTGGCATGATATTCTAAACTAGGGGCAGGTGCCAGAGAGACCTAGACACTAACAAAATAACTTAAACTTTATTAGAAGCATTAAGAAACTAATTGGTGCTATTTATAGACCAGGACCCCCCCCCCACGCACACACACAAAGCATCGGTCTCCAAATTTCTAGTAAAGTCTCTCCTACTCTGCCCACGTAGCCTGGAAATTCAAACTTAAGAGTATTTCTGCTAGAAAGCAAGCTGCCAATTGAATAGCTGAAAATGGATGACTTCATACTGGGTATTTAAGTTTCAGCTACTCAAAAGCTATTACTTCATCTCAGTATCCTGGTGGAATATATCATGGGAAATAGTATCTTGCGCTCTAATTGAGAAGGTTTTGCCATTGTAAATGGAATAGTACTTAATACTTGAGTATCCATTTCTTCCTATAAAATTAAATGCCTTTTTATTATTTCATATAAATTTACATACACACATCCCTCTTTTTAAAAAGTATTCATGTCACTTTTAGGCCAAATAATATTGTGGATAAACAAAATTATGAATAGATTTGTGCATGAGATAAGAAAGGCCAAAGGACATTGGAAGACTTACAAATATTTTTAAATGACATAAATCAGAATGAAACCGAGTACTTGGCTCACAAAAGAAAGACCAAAGTTTGCGCCATTTTCTCACAAACACTACACTAGAACACTGCTGACACTATACTGTTTGTTATACAGTGCTTCATCTTCAGTCCATGACAGCCATTGCTGTCACCTCAAGCTGAAGCTACTCCTTTCGATCAAGCCCTGGCAAAGGGATAAGGGATTAGGGGATAAGCCACATCTCTATAGTAGTTGAAGGAAGGAGAGATTGAGCCTTAAGGGTACACTGAAAACCTTTTGCAATTGCACTGCTACATGTAGGCATCACATTGCCAAACTACATATTTAAAAATTGTTTCTCAGTAATAGAAAGAGCTACATGCAGTGCTTATGTCACCATGCATCTTATTCATATTAAGCCAGCATTTTCCAAAAGACTAATCCATACAGCATGGTTTACAAACCAGAGTGATTGGATTCATGCAACATACTAAACCTAAACCAATTAAACCATATCATGGTTTAGCACAATGTGTAAATCCAGCCATTGCATTGAATTATTTCTGCCACCATTTTAGCAAGCATTGTGAAATAAGCTAGCATTTATTGCAGTGGGGTGCATTGCCTTATGGTTGCTATATAGCGATCCCTAACAGACAAATGGCCTCTTATCTATGGAACTGAAGATACAGAAATATTATTGCTGAAATGCATCCCAAATTTTGCAAATGCAACACTTGTAATTGAACTTAATTTACATCAACTTCTATATTCAAAGTTATATAAAAGATTATTGATCATAAAGATTAGTATATCAATGTTTATGATCAATGATCATTTATATAATTTTGAGTATTAAAGTTGATATAAACAAATTATAAACAATTCTCTTAATACCTGTGTATTTGTATGTACACTGGTTAATGCGAGATTTGATTACTCATGCATTCATAAATTAAATTAAGAAATCTTTGGGCTAACATTTAATGCAAAATATGATATCCTATCAGAGAATGAATATTCACCTTCAATGCAGCTAAAAGAAATTGGCAGTTCCTTTAATTTGATGTAATTTTGTATAATGCAAAACAAATATGAATAATATGGTTATACTTTTTTGTCTTAATAATTCAGTAGTAATGAACAACAGTTATACTTCTGTTTAAATATTAACATTTGACATTTGTTATTTGAGATTAATATAGTATATTAAATGTAATTTTATTTCTAGTATAAACGTAAACATTTCCTATTTATGTTGCTTTATTTATACAATTTTAACACTATCAGTTTTCCTTATTTTTAAAAAAATATTTAAAAATAATATTGAAACCATGAATTCAAATTAATGAAAAACAATCTAGTGAAAACCTTTTCATACTAATCTGAGTAAAGAGACAACTGATTGATACTTCCTTGTGAAACTCAATTTGCATTAGGCATAATTTGGCTGACATCACCTTGAATTTCCATCTGTGTTGCACTGATGTTTTAAGCATCCTTCATGTACCTACTGCTCTAGGCTATTTTGACTTTGCACATAAGGAGGCTGTGACTATCTCAAACTGTAGATGATATGAATAACAATTGTTTGAAGATCTTTTTCACTATCTCCCTGGATAGCCTACCCGCTGCAAAGGATAAATAAGTGGCAAATAGCTTTTGTCATCTGTTATCCAAGCTGTACACTTGTAAGGAAGAGCAGGGATAATCACCTAAATCTAATTATGGGTTAAAAGAGGCCATGACTGTGATGTGGCAGTAAGACACCTTACTGTATCAATCCTGTTTGCATTAGAAAAATAAGGTTGTCATATAGATTATTCAAATTAGCTTGTATTGGCCATGGCTCAGTTGTTTATATGGCAGCTGAAGCATTTGAAGAGCTCAGCTTTTCAGAGCAAACCTATGCCTATAGCATATATTATGTGGCATCTTGTTTGCTAATTTAGGTGTTTAAAACTAAGAATGAGAGTTTTTATTTTCAAAATTAAGGATTTAATTGACCTACAGAACCTGCTCATTCTTAGTTTAATAACAAAAATGTTTGATGAAACAAGGCTGTAAAAAAACCCCATTAAATGTAATAATTCTTAGGAAATAAGTTAATCTGTACATTATTTTGGCAAAACAAATATTGAGGGTTATTACTGTCAAGCCCAGATCATCTCTGATTCAGATGGAGATCTATATTATGATGCCTCCAGAATTGATGGGTCTATTTTATTGAGAAACTGTGAGTAACATAAAGTTCAGATAAAGACCCTGCTGGGCATCACTGTAGGCAGTTCAGCAGCACTGCCTTCAGACTTTTTCATTCTTGGTTATAAAATTCATATTTCTGAAATTCATATTTCAATTTTTATTCTGACTCCCTGCCACCCCCAAATTTGTGCAGCAAAACCATCTAACTCTGTGCATATCTAAGTGACTTCATCTAAGTTGTTAATCCAAATTTCATATAACAACAACAATAATATAATAATAATAACAACAACAACAATAATAATACTGAAATTAGTATATCAGGAAGGCTTACTGACTACTGGAGAGACCAAACTGGCCTACAAGAAAGACCAAATGAAGAACAGAATAGAGGCATGGGAAGACAAAGCACTACATGGCCAGTACATTAAAAAAAATAGCTGGGAAAGCAGATAATAACAAGACCTGGCAATGGCTAAGAGCAGGAAAATTGAAGAAAGAGAC
>NW_015386357.1:244508-275150 GCF_001527695.2 Protobothrops mucrosquamatus
TAAGACCAAGCCTTAAGGACAAATGCATACAAAGCCAAAATTGAGAAGACAGCAACAGACAGTAAGTGCCGCCTGTGCAAAGAAGCTGAAGAAACAGTGGACCACCTGGTAAGCTGCTGCAAGAAAGTCACACAGACTACAAACAGCGGCATGACAAAGTAGCAACAATGGTGCATTGGAAGATCTGCAAGAAATATCATTTGTCTGTAAGCAAGCACTAATGGGATCATAAAATAGAGAAAGTCATAGAAAATGATAAAATTAAACTGCTCTGGAACTTCAGAATTCAAACAGACAAGCACCTGCAACATAACACCCCGGACTTAACAATTGTCGATAAGAAAGACAAAAAAGTCTGGATAGTGGACGTGGCAGTGCCTGGAGACAGCAGAATAGACGAGAAACAACTGGAGAAGATAACAAAATATAAAGACCTACAAATAGAAATAGAAAGACTGTGGCAAAAGCAAGCAAGGGTAGTACCAATAGTAATAGGCGCCTTGGGTGCAATCCCAAAACAACTGGAGCACCACTTGAAGACCATTGGCATTGACAAATTCGCCATTAGTCAATTGCAAAAGGCGGCCTTACTAGGAACCGCTTCCATCCTGCAACGATATCTGTAATACCATCAAACATCCACATCTGCCTATCCCAGGTCCTTGATAAGGACTAAAATAGGTAGACAAAATGCCAAATCCAGTCTGAACATCTGGCTGACTGTGCAATGATCCACAATAATAATAATAATAATAATAATAATAATAACAACAACAACAACAACAATAATAATGTTGGAAGGGACCTTGGAGGTCATCTAGTCCAACTGCCTGCTCAGGCAGGAAACCCTATATCATTTCAGACAAATGGTTATCCAGTCTCTTCTTAAAAATTTCCAGTGTTGGAGCATTCACCGCTTCTGGAGGCAGGTTGTTCCACTGGTTAATTGTTCTAACTGTCAGGAAATTTCTCCTTAGTTTTAGGTTGCTTCTCTCTTTGATTAGTTTCCATCTATTGCTTCTTGTCCTGCCTTCAGGTGCTTTGGAGAATAGCTTGACTCCCTGTTCTTTATGATAGCCCCTGAGATATTGGAACACTGCTATCATGTCCCCCCTTGTCCTTCTCTTCATTAAACTAGACATACCCAATTCCAGTAACCGTTCCTTATATGTCTTAGCTTCCAGTCCCCTAATCATCTTTGTTGCTCTTCTCTGTACTTTTTCTAGAGTCCCATCATCTTTTTTACATCGTGGTGACCAAAACTGGATGCAGTATTCCAAGTGTGGCCTTACCAAGGCATTACAAAGTGGTATTAACACTTCACGTGATCTTGATTCTATCCCTCTGTTAATGCAGCCTAGCACTGTATTGGCTTTTTTGGCAGCTGCAGCACACTGCTGGCTCATATTTAAGTGATTGTCCACTAGGATTCTGAGATCCTTCTCACAGTTACTACTATTGACCAAGGTACTACCTATACTGTATCTCTGCATTTGGTTTTTCTTGCCTAAATGTAGAGCCTTTCTTTTTTCTCCATTGAATTTCATTTTCTTAGATAGAGCCCAATGTTCAAGTCTGTCAAGATCCTTCTGTATCTTAAGCCTATTTTCTGGAGTGTTGGCTATTCCTGCCAACTTGGTGCCGTCTGCCAATTTGATGAGTTCCCCATCTATTCTCTCATCCAAATCATTGATGAAGATATAGAAGAGCACTGGGCCCAGAACAGAGCCCTGGGGCATCCCACTACACACTTCCTTCCATGTAGATGCAGTTCTATTGAGGACCACATGCTGAGTACAGCCAGTCAGCCAGCTACGAATCCATCTGGTGGTGATGCTGTCTAACCCACATTTTTCTATCTTATCAAGTAGTACAGGGTTGTCAAACTGCCGCTCCCCCAGGCCGGTTTCATCATACCGAAGCCATGCCCATCCCATTGCCAGCAATGCAAAAAGAGTCGCAATACGTCGTGACACGTCACGTGACGTGGCGAGTTTGATACCCGTGAAGTAGTAGGTTGTGGTCTACTTTATCAAATGCCTTACTGAAATCCAAGTAAGTTATATACACAGCTTTCCTGTGGTCTACTAATTTTGTCACCTGGTCAAAAAATGCAATAAGATTTGTCTGGCATGATCTGTTTTTGACAAACCCATGTTGGCTTTTGGTAGTGACTTTGTTTGCCTCTAGGTGTTCACTGATTCGTTGCTTGATTATCTTTTCCAGAACCTTTTATCTTTTCCAGGTATTGAGGTCAGGCTGATAGGTCTGTAGTTTCCTGGATCCATTTTTCCCCTTTTTTGAAGATGGGAACTACATCAGCTCTTTTCCAGTCCTCTGGTAGTTCCACAGTGCTCCAGGATCTTTGAAAGATATAGTTCAATGGTTCTGAGATCACATCTGCCAGTTCCTTCAGAACCTTGGGGTATAGTCCATCTGGTCCTGGTGATTTGAATTCGTCTAGGGTTGACAGGTGCTCACTTACCATTTTCTTGCCTATCTTAACTTGTGTTTCTAATCTGTTTTTGTGATATAATTGAATATTGTCAATATTATTAAAGGCCACTAGTTTCATGCTTTTTCAAGTATAGTAACAAAATTCTCAGTGGTACCAGAGAGGCTGAGAGTTACTGGGAATCCAGTTTTCTCAATTGACTTTGCTTGTCAGAAGCTGTCTGGGAAAGTCACAAATGGGTATCATGTGGCCCCAGGATGCTTCAGTTGTCATAAATATATGTCAGTGGCCTCCTCTTTGAGGAGAAAGGCCATAAAAGGAAGGAAAAAAATACAGAAAATAACCTATTAATTTTATATTTTTGTTTATTGGCAAATTTGATTACATGACTATGAGGATGCTGTGTTGGTTGTAAGTGCAAGGATTGGTTCTAGGTCACTTTTTTTTCAGGGCCATTGTAATTGTGAATAGTCACTGAACAGATGGTTGCAAATTGAGGACTACCTGTACTACAATAAAAAAAACATTTTAAACAATAAAAACCATCCAAAATGAATACATACCCCAACCAAGATACTTGGCTAGTTAACAACAAAACCAAGAAAAGGACCTTTAACACATTCAGTAACCCAGCCTCAGGAAAACAGCCAAGTGTTTAAAGTCTTATGAAAGAGCAACAGAGTTTATTAATTAATATTGGGCTTTATTAATTAATACATTAACACCATCCAATTTAGGAAAAGATCTTTATTTTATTTTATTTTATCTTTCATATTTAAACTTTTACAGTTTAAAAGAAAGATCTTTATCATTTTTTCTCACCAACACTACTCAAATACCAGCTTTTAATGGATAGAGATAAACCGCCAAGCAGCAGGCATCATTTTGAGTAGTAAGGCCATAAAAGGAAGGGAAAAAAATACAGCTAATCTAAAGGAGACAATAACCTATTAATTTTATATTTTTGTCTATTGGCAAACCAATCACCATGAATTTTCATTGAATGCGTGTCATAGAAATTTCTATGACATCTTTTCATCGGTCTGTAGTGACTTCAGCATCGTTCTCTCATTTAAGCGTCTTTGCCTCTTAGACTATTTGTGTTTCGCTCATTCTTTTTCATCCTTGCTACTATTTTGGCTTATATACCAGAAATATTATTCTTTTGGGTTCATCTGAATCATGATTGTATCACTTTATGCTTTCAACCATGTATTGCTAGCCCCTAGGTATTTTTCATAATGGTTTCCTGCCCCCAAAATTTGACCTCTTCTAACTTTTCTTTTAAAGCCATTAAAATAGCAGAAACAAATGTTTACTTGAACAACTGAAGATATTTTACTATTCAAAAATAATATGCTAATTATTGTTGTGAAAAGAATAAAAATCCTATATAATCTGATTTATTTTTTATTTATAAGATTTTTATGTACTTATAAAATAAGATAGTGCCTGAATGGAAATATATTATTACTAATTATTATTATTACTATTGTTGTTGATGATTTAATCTTCAATTCCATTCACTGTCTGGGACTGATAAAAACTTAACCAAGGACCTAAAAGCTATTAAGACGTCTGAGTATATGGACAGTTCCAAGTCGGTGTTGTTTTTTTTACAAAGTCAGGATATTCAGTTCTAATAAGTTCAAAATTTCCATGTATCTTGGCAGCCCTTTGGGTATTGCTCCAAGGATATTACTATTGGTACAACCATTGATTTCTTCTTCCATAGTTGCTCAGCTTCAATTGCAAATCACCTGGTATTACAATATCAATGAACCAGACTTTTTTCTTTTCTACAATAATGATCTCAGGTGTGATGTGGGCTAAATGTCTGTCCGTTTAGATCCAAAAATCCCACAGGATCTTGACTTGCTCATTTTCATGAATTGGTCAATTTAGTGTTCCCAGTAATTTTTTCTGCATTCAAACCCAAACTTCTGGTAAAGCTTGCAATGTATAATTTTGGCAACTCGACCATGACATTGTAGATAATCAGTCTGTGAGATTTTGCTGCAGCCACTGATAAGGTTGCATAAGCGACATTTGCTGTTATTGCTGACATGTTGAATTTTTGCTTTCATGGAATTGGTCTGCAGGGCTTTTCTTGGACAGCCAAAATGAAGCCTTCAGTTTATTTCTTCAGCACTCCTGATCTCAACACAGCTCCATGTTAGCTTTGTATCTACCTTTCCTTCAATGCTTCAGGTATTGACTGTGATAGGCTTCTTTTTAAAAACCCAATGCTCAATTGTTTCCTTTCGATATTCTGCTTTCAATCTTGTTTTCAACAGGTTTCTCTTGTTTACCTTGTTTTTATTATTATTTATTATTATTTTATTATTATTATTATTATTATTATTATTATCATCATCATCATCATCATCATCATCATCAATTCGAGTCACAGTCTGGAACCTGTAAAAACTTAACAGTTGTTGTTGTTGTTGTTGTTATATCTGTCACTTCCTAGTTCATCCTCCTTGTGCCCTTCTAGTTCCCTGTGTCCCTGTAAGCCCCTCCTGATGGTTGAGAAATCTTTTGAAATAGCACTGGGGGCAACAGGAATTTGAAGATTCAATAGGACTGGCTTTTGTCAGTCTAGCAATTTTTATCTAATATTTAAGGAATTTGTATTCAGTAGGTGTTTATCTGAATAACTAATTAAATTTTCAAGCAACTGAAAATTCTTAGTATATCTTAGTAATCTAAGACAGTGAACTTACTAAAATATCTTAGTAATGTTCCAAATGTTAATAACTACACCAAATGTACAAATACTGCTAACAAGGAGAAAAGTAAGGTAACTAATATACTTCCTCCATAAGGATAACATAGTAATTCGTCCTAATATCTTTATTTCATGTGTTTTATAAATTAAAACATTTCAATTGGTGAAGTGTGTTGATATACAATAACCAATAGGTTTTTTTCTTAGTGACTACAGGGTTTTTTTATTTTCTTCGTGACTGTTATGAGTCTGTGCTTTATTTAAAATTAAATGTTAAGAAGGATTTATTTCTTTAGGTATTTCATTGCATTACAAGGTAGCTAGATATAGAAAGCTTTCTATATATATTTGTCTAGTACATTTTTAAAAAATGTCTTGTTCATCCTTCTTTGCCAAATACTGTTAAAACAACAGACTGAGGACCTGAAGGAATATAAGAAATGAATGGACACCATTGTGTCCAAATATCTTATTTTGCTTAAAAGGAAATCCTGGCAAATAAATGCTCAGAAAGGGATTTTTTTCTCTAAGCCCTGTGGATTTTTTGTTTTTGGCAAGTTTTTGTGCAGGTTAGAAATGAAAACCATTCATCTGGTGCCCCAAAGAACAGCCTTATTGAATGGAGTAACAGTGTAATGTACCATTGAAAGCAGGATTGAAAGTGATTATCTTGTTAACTCTTGACAGTTACCGCCAGCTTGAAATAGAACTGGCAGGATTGATTTGCAAATGAATTACAGCTTTTTCATTTTGTGCCAGGATCATCTTTTTATATTCTGATATGACAGATGCTGGGTTCCCTGCTTTTGTTTCTTTTCAGTTTTATACTTGCAAATAAAAAACAAAAGATGATGACAGTAATTTTATTTGCATCTTTTCTCTAGGAGTTTATTCTTTGTAAAGAAGCTTTTAATTTTATGTTTTTACTTACTGCTACTTTTAGAATGAAGTCTCATTCATTTTACAGTTTTTATATTTATAATATAAATGTAAATATAAACGGAAAATGGGAAAATGGAAAATCAATAAATCATTTCTCTGCTCTTAAATTGTCAGTTTTGAATGAAGATCACTAATGATAGTATGTGTACTATTTATGTCTGATAGATAATTTAATAGTAGAAAGCCCACAGGTTATTTCTCACAGCTCTTTTGTTTATAGACATATTTATTTGACTATGAACATATATTGTGTTTTGTCAAATAAAATGATTGCTAAGCACATGTATAAAAGTATTCTAATTCACTTAATTTTGTTAGTAACTTAAATGTAATAAATAAGACAAGTAATTGCTTTTACACATAATTTCTTTCTATAATGTAAGTTTTATTATTAATTATATATAAACCTTTTGTTACCTATTTACATTATATTGAGGATAAAACATTCTATTTTTTAAAATGTTCCTTTAATTTTGGTAGATTTTGCATTTTAACAATTTGATTCCAATAAATAATTTGACATTTTATTATAATTAAGTGAACTTCAGAAACAGTCTTTACAACATTGAAATTTTTAGAAATAAAATAAAAGAATGAGAATTAAAAGAGTGCTTCCCAAGGCTTAGTAAAATTCAAAACAGTCTAATTATAATAAACTTTTTTATTCACAAACCTCTACATTTACAAGAATATTTGTCAGATATTGTCCAGAATTTGAGGTTTGGAGTTTGATACGGAAAGCAGTAATTCTTCCTTAAATAGTTAGGTTAAGTGGTAGAAGCAATGTGTGAGGCCAAGAATTCTCTGTGGAGTTGTATGTATGTATCGATAGATTGTGCTTTCATAGTTGCCAATATCAAGGTTTATCTGGTCTCTCTACTATCAGTTGAAATATTAGTATGAATAATAAAATAGTACAAAATACCATTAAAAAGTATACAACTATATTGAGACACCAGCAGAAAGTCCAAAAACACCAACTAATGAGCAAAGAGAGATGGTTAATCTATCCAGATTTGCTTGTTCAGGAACATGGAGAATTTAAAATGAAGTGTTTGTGGAATTGTTAATTGAATTGTTGAAGAAAACAGTTTATAGAGAGATTTAGTTTTCAAAGATTTACAATTTTCACAATTGAGAAAGAGATTTAACATAGATAAAGAAGTAATTGGAATTGAAAAATTTAAAATGGAATTCAAAATTGAATTATATACAAGTGATGAACATGTATTGCTAAAACACATAAACTTTTGCTCAGGTTTGAAATGAAAGGAGAACAAATTAAAGAATGCATGGTAAGATGGGTTAAGAATTTTGGTTACAATATACACAGAATGTAGTTAAAAGGACCAAAATTCACATTATATTGCAATTTAAAAGATATTTTTTATAAAATGCTGTAACATTGGTATATGGGACTAATGGATAGCCAATTAGAAAAGACTTATGGAAGATTTGGTTTGTATAGGATAACTGCAGTGAGATTATTATATATATATAAAGTTGGAAAATACTGAAATATCTACAATGGAGGAATGGATTGCGAAAATTATGGAATTTGCAGAAATGATAAAAGTGACCTGTTTGATCAGGGATAAGGCAAAACAAGTACTTTTATTAAAGATGGGAAACCTCTTATGGACTGTTTGCTTTTTGGAAATAGAAAATGAAACAATGATTTATGTATTTACTGATTAAAGAGGGTTGAATATGGAAAGAGATGTAATTTTAATAGAGGAAGAAAGAAAATAAGTTTTTAACTGCTGTAAAGAAGATCGGTAGTCATTTCTTTATGCATATTTTCTTTTTCTGTTTGTATTGCATTCACATTTTTCTTTTTTCTAATCTTACTCTATATTATTTCATGTTTAACTTTTAGTTTTGTGGAAATCCTTAATAAAAATTATATAAACAAACACAACAACCATAATGAACAATCTTTGCAAAGAGGGAGAGGGTGCTTCGGTATGATCAAGTCATTCACCAGGCACATCTACATATTCCATATAGCTCCAGGGCAACAATGGAAGAAAAAGTCATACTAGCAATTCTCTGGAATCCAACAAGAGACAGTAGACCTGACTCTTCTCCCTAGCCTTTAATGAGGTCCTAAGACCACTTGCTTCAGTATGTTTGCAATTTTTATCTTTTATGTTTTATTAATATTATTGTAATTTATTTGATTCTTATAATCTGCCCAGAGTCGTTGAGAGTTTGGTGGCATACATATTTAAAGTGTTATAGTTGATCACATAGTCAATCAGATGTTTAGACTGGATTTGGCATTTTTGTCCACTTGTCGAGTCCTTCCTAAGGATAGATGTTGCTTTTAATGGTGTTAAAGGTGTAGTTGCAAGATGTAAGCTATTCCAAGTAAAGTTATCCTTTGCAATTTATGATGGTGATTTTGTCAATTTCGATGGTATTCAAGCAGTGCTCTATATGTTTTGGGATTGAACCGAAGGGATCTATTATTTCTGATATAGTGTTTGCTTTCTTTTGCCATACTCCTTTTTTGTTTATTAATCTTAAAGCCTGCAAAATCAAAAGCGAATTATTAGCAAAAGCTCTCAGTTTAAAGGTCTCATTTTTAATTTTTAGACCTGTTATCTTCATCTTGACTAATATCTCTATTCAAAACTTCAAGAAACAAAATAAACAAAAAAGGAACAGAGGATAATCTCTTTTTGTTCCCTTTGGAATATCACATGATTTACTCAAATCTTCAATGACTATAATTTGAGCCTTTAAAGATGCGTATATTGACTTGATTCCGTGAAGAAAATTCTCACCAAAATCCATATTTTCCAGAACTTTAAACAAGGACCAGTTCAAATTGTCAAAAGCTTTGTCAGCATCTAAAAAAAATTAATGTGGTTTGTTTACCATTATGTTGTAAGTATTCTATTATATTCAATACAGTTCTGACATTATTTTTAATTGTCTTTATATAAAAATCCACATTGATCTTCATGAATAATTCTTGTAAAAACTTTTAGTGTACCTGCCAAAATTAATGATGCCAACTTATAATCATTGTTCAATAAAGAAATTGGTCTATAATTTACAGTATAAGTTAGATCCTGTCTTCACTTTAGTAACAATGCAATATTGTTCTTTTCCCAAGATTCTGACATTGCATCTCCTTGCAAAACAGAACTCGTCATTTTCTGAAGTTTTTGCAAAAGTAAATCTTTAAAACATTTATAATAAGAACCAGTTATTCCATCCGGTCCTGGTGCCTTGCCAGTTTTAATATTTTCATAGCTTCTGATACCTCCATATAGATATAGGCCTATTCATAATTTGTCACTAAGCAATGCAGTCATGTAACATTGTGCTTTACGACTGCATTGCTTAGCAAGGGAAATTCCAGTCCAAATTTATGTTGTTAAGCAAGGATTGCCTATATACACCCATTTGAAAATTTCAAAAATCTATTAAATTTACTTAGTTTCATTATAAATTTGAAAAGAATCTTGAACTTTAGAGCATAATAGACAACACATGACCTGTTGGGTCATCGTTTCAGGGACATTTCCTTACTCGTGCACTCACAAGCACCTTCCCCAATGGTAGCTTGTCACAGAAAGGTATATATATCCTAATAGGTTTCCCAATTAAAAAGAATAGAAAATTAAGATAGAAACAATGAAATTAGCATAGAATTTAAATATTTCAGAAATGATATATAATGCAGCTGGTTGACTCGGCAAACTTCTTCAGGAGACAAGGGTCTGCAATCCTGCTGCGCTCACCTCTGCTTCCTCCCCCCCTGCCCCCAAGGCTTCATATTGGGCAGCAGCTGCCTTGGCCAGACACATCTCAGCAGCAGCAGAAGGAAGAAGACTGTGAAGGTCAGCAGGGAGTTAGAGGTATGGAGGTGGTGGAATGCAGGATGGCCAGAAGGGCAGAGATGGGAGAGATAGGCAGGTGGGAGAGTTGAAACACATGTTGTCGTCAAAAGTGTGGGTGGGCTGCTAAACTTCAAGAACTTGGTCACATGACCATGGGAGCATTGCAATAGCCATAACTTCAAGGACCAGTCATAACTGCCATTCGTTCAGCACTATTATAACTTTGAATGGTTACTTAATGAATGGTCATTAAGCAAGGACTACCTGTGCTACTTCATCAGAAGCAGAAAATATTTTTATTTGTTCTTGGATAATAATGATTATTTTATTGACATAAATTATTTATTATGTATAACCCCAGTTTTGGCAAATGGAGTCCTTTTTTCCTTATATTTATTATTACTGAGTTAATTCTTTCATTTAATTGTATTTTAAATAAAATAATAAATTACTATTGGGGGGGCAGCCATCAGAGCTTCGAATCTGGGCTGTAAATATCTTTTTTGGGTCAGTTGTAACTTGGGACAGTTGCTAAGTGAAGAGTCATTAAGTAAGGATCACCCGTATGACAAGATCTTACTGCATGATAAATCTCAGAGTTGAAAGAAAATTGTACTGAAAATGATGAGTGCCATGAAATAGTTAGATATAGATTTTTTTTTACATTTTTAATCCCCCTGTATTATTTTTTATAAACTCAACGCAGCAAACAATACTCTTTCCTCAGTGTAATACCCTCAACAATGACCCTTTGAAGTGAGTTGGGCTGAGAGAGAATAACTGGCCCAAAGTCACTGTTAGTTTCCTAATGTTGGCCTTATATACAGTATGTTCATCTAGAGCACTTCCTGCCTCAGAACCTTCTGTTATTCCAATATTACTATCTGTGCTGCTTCAACTACAAATTGGATGAACAGACAGTGACACTTTTTCAATATTATTACATTAAACCAAGTGGATTTTGATTGATAACCTAATATTCAACTAATGCAAAACATCAATCATGGCAAGTATATTAATTATTTAATATTGCAGTCTAATTCAGAAATCAATGTGCTGCATGAGGGAAAGGAAAACTCACTGTTCCCAGAAGACTTAAGACAGGGAATGATTTTTTTTTTAAATCTTCTATACTCTCGTGTGTTAGTTCAATACAGATCTTTATTCATTTGCCAATAATATCTTTCCCGTTTCCACTTCAGGACCATTTTATCAGTTTTAAGATCTATAATTGAATTAAGTCTGCTTTCAGCACAGAGCAGAAACAGTTGTGCAAATATTGATGAAGTTGTGACAAGCACAGCATAGGAGACAGACCACTAAAGAGAACAAATTTGATACCATTAGCAAGAAGCTTTGTGTGTCAGTGACCTGGGTTCTGCTTCCTAGCAATTAAGTTCATTATGACCTTCAGCTCCAATATAAATAGAGGATTTCAGTTTTCTTTTAATAATGTATGATGTGGTATAGCAAATTTTGATTATTATTCTACATGTTTCATGAGACTATTTTTTTCTGTGCGGGATTATTTTTTTTAAACATAGGTTAACAGGAATAGATGTTTAGCACATTTCAAATCTGAAAAAATATGAGTAAGATATATATGGAAATGATTGAAAATAGATTTTCAAAATGCATTCAGTGGTTTAAGCAATTAATATTTAGAGATGTTGTATATAATTAGTTTTATAATTGTTATTAGTAATGTGAACATTGAAAATACCCAAATGCAAGAATTTTGCTATGATAATTTATTGTGGCTATAACTCCATGAATACTTTGTCAACACCTAGTTGCTCACCATTTTACAAGCAAAGTAAAATAAATATTTCAATGCTATCTCTGGAAATTCTTCCTACCATAATACAACTTTTATATAGAAATTCTTCATTTTTATAGCTTTTACTCAGAATTGTCCTTTGACTGCATCCAAAACTTATTTACTTGATACATGTGTAGACCAAATTATCACTTAGAGACAGAGATCCATCAAACCAGCTGAGCATCTGGTAAGTCACTTTAGGTCAGTTATTGATTCAATTAGTATATTTATATTGGCCATGTAATGCTCTGGATAGATTACAATAAAAATATGAAATACAATATTATAAACCACAGAAAAATGTAAGTTTTAAAGTTTTAAAACTGATCTAATGATTCTGAATGTCAAAAATTTAATTATAACATTCATAAAAATTTGGAAAAGATTATAAAAAGTGTCAGGAAAATCTCTTTGGAGAGCTTCTTCCTTATCGTGACTGAGTTCTTACACGGTTGATTGGTACCAATAGAAGAAAATATTTGTAGCTCAGGGTTGAAATGAGGAGTCCTTGGTGCTCGCTGAACCTGGTTGTTTTCTTGCAGATGTTTCATTACCCAACTAGATAACATCATCAGTACTAGGTTTAATATCACACACAAGTATGAAAGGGGCAGAGTTTGCATTAACAGTATCACAATGTGTGTTTTACCACATTAATGCCTACAGGCAGTTGGTTAGTAGTCTAATTTCCAGTCCAGGAAAATATTCTTTTTCTCTAACTTATAGAATATCATTTTGATTAAAAGTAGGATATGTTTTGCGCATAGTCTTGTTTTATTATTTCACAGTTCCATAAAATCACCTGTTGAAAAGTGAAAAAAAATAAACATTTTTTTTTAACCAGCCTCCTTTCCTGCACTAAGGTCAAACCAATATATAATTTCTGAATTTCCTTTATTTTATAATGCACCTTTAAGAAAGGCTTATATTAAATAACCTAGACTGTAGTTTGTTTATTAGAAAAAAATACAAAGATGAATGTAATTCATATTTTTTAAAAATCTGAATAGTAAGGAAATAATATAGAAAAATTTGCAATCTGATAATATTCTGTTTGAAAAACCACAAACCAATAAAAAAATAAGAAATAAAAGATTGGTTGAAGTCTATTTTCATTGCATGGAAAATAAATTTAAATTCTAAAATAATTTGGCCCCTGGCTTAATTGAATTGTTAAAATGTTTAATGCATGTGATGATAGAGAAATAAAAGCACTGGTTTATCACAAGTGTATTTTTTATTGCCAGAAATACAAATGAATTTTTGCTTATTATAAAAAGCAAGGATTTCTGGCAGTATATGAGTTTTGAGTTATAAATTTATTCATGGGCATTATGATCCTGAAGAAATTGCTGATTTGCAGGATGATTAGAGATAGATATGAAACAGTGATGCAAGTTAGCTGTGATTTAAGTTATCAATGATTTATGTTGGATCTACTGACACAAAATCTGAGTCGTCATCATCTTCTTTCTCAATAGATTTAGTGCCCTATGAATTGATCAAAGAATATTGAGCAAATTGACTACAACTTTTTATTTTTGTTTGTTGTGTACTGTATATTGTTTCTCCTAAATCCGCATCATTCTGAAGTTAGATGAATCAGCTGACTTTTTTAATCATGTGCTATCAGTCAACTTTGTTTAGATGTTAATATCATACTTTTTTACATAGAAACAATTTTCTTATTCCTGGGAGAATAAACAGTTGAATATTTCTCAGTTGGAGAATTTGAGCTTTGCACATAATTGAAAACATTTCTTTTTATAAATGGTATATACATTCTGGTTTTAATAAAGTGATTTAAAATTTAGCAACTATCAGCAATCATATGCATTCACTTATTCTTATTCTGTTATATATTCATATTCATTTTATGTTTTAGATTTATGGTAAAGACATTTTGGAATTATACTAGAGGATGCATTTAGATTTTATTCAATTATATAGCTTCAGATATTAAAACAAACTAAACAAAAGGACAGATCATTATAATTTTTGAAGTTCAACATGAATAATTGTATACCAATGATTAATAATTGTTTAGAATTTTTGTTCTTCTATTTCAGAGATGCCGGAAACATCAAAACTGGATTAGAACATCTGGTAAGCTCTAATTTTCTCTTGAATATTTGCATCAACTTTGATATCTGCATTCTAAATGAACAGTTCTGAATGAGCTTTGAATCACTTGAATTGAGAAAGCCAACTATTTCCCAGAGGGTCAGCTTACTGTTATTATGTGTGAAGCACTTACATTTTCATTTATCTTATGTTTCAAGGGATTTTAATTTTTTAAATTTTTTGATGTGGAGATAAAATAAAAAGGGCTATAATCTTTGGATTGATGATTGCCTTAATTATAAACTAAAAGTTGTTCTTCATTGTGATTTTTCTGGCATATCTAGATGTAAAAATAACAAACTTCTGTTTTGAAACACACATTCATGTATTGCTTATACATTTCATTAATTTGATAGTTTTTAAATGCAATATGGGCTTTCTCAATATAGCATGAATTACTCATCATTTAAATGATGTGTTAAGATAAGATAAGATAACCTTTATTGTCATTTTTATACTGTGGGCACAGTGGCACACATCAAAAATGAAATTTAGTTGCCCGCTCTCAAAGTGAAACACATACATGACATACACCTAAACATACTATGAACAACATATGTATAGACCCACATCCCTACACATACGTAGCAATAAATATTAAATATTGTCCATCTTGAATATATAATGGAAGGAGGAAGCTTGAGAGTTTGCAAGGTTAATGCTGTATGGAATGAAACTCTGGCTGAATCTGGATGTTCTGCTTCGGATACCACGAAGCCTCCTCCCAGAAGATAACAAGGAAAACAGGTCGTGAAGAGGATGTGTAGTGTCCCAGATAATCTTACGGACCCTGCTCAAGCAGCGCTTCTGTGCTATGTCCTGGATGGGAGGGAGCGAACTGCCAATTATCTTTTCGGCCAGTCTCACCACTCTCTGCACCGCCTTCCTGTCTGAAGCAGTGATGCCTCCAAACCAGACTGTGATATATGAAATGCTTAACACAGTGCTATCAGGTTAATAGATCTGTTTAATTTTAGAAATGATCCCAATCCAAATAACTTTACACAGAGTTCCATTTATGAAACAATCTAGGGAAGGTAGGTGAGTCAGTGTAGATTATCTGGATACATAGTAGGAGAAGAAGATATGATTGTAATCGGAAGAATAGCATTTTCCTTTCCAAAAACCTGTGAGATAACTGGTTCATGTTAAGTATGTATTGCAGCCAACTTCTAGGTCTTGCTGAGGAAAAAAGGCAAGAGTATTAGATACGTTTGCTGTCTTGAGTTGACCAAAATAAAAAACAGCAACAGTAATAACAATTTGTGTCTTCAGTACATGCACAGATATATTTTCTTACCTCTGAACATACATATGCAATGCTCCTTGTAAGTATTGGGACTTTCTTAAACTTCCCAGTATCTTGGAACATTACTCAAACTCTTTTTTATGGGGCTCCCTGAAATTCTTATTAGACTAGTAATTCTAAGCTTCCTACTGTAGCTTCCTGCTGTAGCAGTTTGAGTCTGTCAGTCAGCTCCATTCTCCAGAAAAGCTGGCTAAATCAGCCTTAAGATATCCTGATAATATCTCTGTTAAATTAGCTCCTAGTACTTTAACCAATAAATTGAATCTAGTATTGATTTGCACACACGAGTGAGTGCTCAAAAGATGTAGATATTTTGATGTACTTCCTCTTGATGGAAACTTCTCAGGTAGACTTCTTCAGTCTATAGAAATTGTTAGTGAACAATATGGCAGTTGATCGGTAATATATCTGGGGCTGCATGGTTATTCATTTGTTTGCAGATGGTTATGTATACAGTTAGTCCTTGACTTAACAACAGCAATTGGGACCGGAATTTCTATCACCAAGCAATATTTTCATAGCGATGGCAATCCTTGCAGTCTCAGTTGCCATTGATAACTGAATACCATGGTGAGGCAACTTCCTGCTGTCTTCCCACAATCAAAGTCAATGGAGAAGTTGGCAGGAAGGTGAGAGTCCCAGGCTGGCAAGCATTTAGGTAGCTGCTGTCAAATGTGCAGGGGAATAAGGGAGAAGCATAGTGAGGATTTGTGAGGAGGTACATAAGAGAAACCATATGGGGAGGGTATGTGGGAGTGCATCAGAGAAGTGACATGGGTTGGAGAGTGTTTGAAGATGCAACATGGGGGGGATGCATGGGGATGTATAATACAGTGGGGCTGGGGGGAAATACATAGATGGTGATGACTTAGTCAGCAACTTACCACTTTCCTTCTTAGCTTCTGCATTGATTTTCTGGGGAAGCCAGCAGGAAAGTTGCAAATAGCTATCATGTGACACTGGGGTCTGCAGCCCATTGTAAGTGCAAACCAGTTGCCAAGCATCCAGATCGTGATTACCTGCCCATGGAAGTACTGGGACGAGTAGAACTCCAAGAACTGATTGTAATCACCATTCATTCAGTGCCATGATAGCCTCAATTTGTCATAGATGAACAGTATACTACCTGTATTGTTCTGTTTGTTCCCACCAATTTATTTCATTACAAGAATTCTTGCAATAATATCTGCCATCTACTTGGTGCTGTGGCAGCTACAGTTCATAAATTTGATTCATTTCTTCCTTGGATAGTTTCATTGCTTGTCATGATAACAAGAGTAGATCTGCTGTCTCAGTCTATTGCATCTGGAGATAGACAAACTCCTACTGATCACCTGAGGAATTTGATAAAGATTTCTCTAATAGTTCAGGAAGTGCTTTATCCATCTAGAAAGCTGTTAACATTATGTTCATATTATAAGATGAACACTTTTAATAACCTCTTCCAAATTTTGAATCTGAGTACCTGTTCTCTACAAGAGGTCCTCTTATTCCTGCTGATTTGAAAAAAAAAAGTACTCTGTCTTCCTTAAAGGTTTATTTGACAGCTATTTCTTCCTTTCATGTTTTTATTCAGGAATTTCTTTTTTCACCTCTAGCTTAAAAAGTATACTCTACTGGGCAAATTCATTCATTCAGCTTGTTTCGATCAGGCTCAGTTAACCTTTGGTATAGCTTCTCTGTGGTATTAATTTACTTCTTCTCTAGGCTGCTTCAGCCTATTGGCAATTGCGTCTTTATAGTTACTCTCTATGAAGCTTGCATTTCTGGTTGCAATCATGACAGTTTCTTGAAAAGATTCATTTTTTTCTCCCAAATAGTTTATTTTAAAATAAACCATCTTAGATTTGCTGAGAATACATTAATAGAATTAATTAGTTAGACTATAATTCAACTATAGTTAAATTGGGTGTGTTATGAGTCAAGACTTTATCAATTTGTATTTGAAAATTCCACAATATTTTAACTCCTCATTTTTAACTACTTTTTCAACTCTAAATTCCCTCCGATTTTTCATTATTGGCACATGACAATTTTTTTACAAATATTCCAGCAAATCATTTTGGTGATTGTGTTATGTTGTTGTTTATAATCAGTTTGTGTAATCATCTGTTGATTTATAATGTGAAATAAAGAATTCAAAGGTCCACCCAGAGCAAAGAAATAAAAATCTTGCCAGAAATAATTCAGACTGTAGAGGCAAGGCATAAGTAGTCAGCAGCAGCATAGCTATTGGATTTTATTCATTCTCAAACCAGGCACCCTCTTGTCTGCCTTTTCCTTAGAGAGAACAAAGTTCCCTAACTAAAAAAGTAAAAGAACTGAAACAAAGAATGTTTGAGCATGTAATATAGCACAAAAACAACAGAATAAAGTTGCCTGCATTGAAGCTTCTTCCAAAGAAACAGCTAGCACAAGTATAAAAAGATGTCAATACTATAATATCAAATATAAGCACCAGCTCATTGCAAGAAACAAACTAACTACAGATAAACCTCAACTTACAACCACAATTAAGTCCAAAATTTCTGTTGCTATGTTAAGTGAGTCTTAGCCCCATTTTATGACCTTTCTTGCCACAGTTGTTAAGTGAATCACTGCAGTTGTTAAGTTAGTAAAGTGAATCTGATTTCCCCATTGATTTTGCTTGTCAGAAGGTCGCAAAAGGTGAGACACTGCATCCATCATAAATACATGCCAGTTGCCCAACAGCCAAATTTTGATCATGTGACCATGGAGATCCTATAATGGTCATAAGTGTGAAAAATGACCATAAGCCACTTTTTTCACTGCTGTTGTAACTTCAAACAGTAACTAAACAAATGGTTACAAGTCAGTGTACAGCACAGCTGCAGTTATAACTGAATACTGGGATGCAAAATTAACAAACAAAAAAGCCAAACAGTGCATCATCAGAATGGAAGATCAGGCTGGAAATTATGATCAGCAAGTTAAGACCAGATGCAAGCAAGCTAGAAGAGATGAAAGGGGGGGGGGGAAAGCTGAAGTACAAAAGATCAAAGAATACCTGTTCAAGAAAAATTACCTAGAAACAAGTAAGATTAAGGAAGCATTGGAAATAATAAAGCAACAAATAACAGCTATAGCCAAGAAGATCAGCAGATATGATGATTGAATTGCACACTATAACAGAATCTCCATTTTCAGTAAAATCAGAAATGTTTCTCCCATCTATCAATGGAGAGTTTACTGTTTACCAGTCTACACCTGACAAAGAAGAAACAGTGTCATTCTGGGCACAGCTATGGGACAACGCAAAAGAAATTTAACAAGAATGCTACTTGGATAAAAGAGGTAGATAAAAATAAAAAAGAAATTGGAATGGAACATCTTTTAAATAGCATCAGAAAAGGTGGAGAAAAGGGCAAGGAAGATCAAAAATGGTCAGCTTCAAATGAAGTCTCTGCTATGATTCCTGAGTTTGGTGATTTCATGCATGTTCCTCTGATTTGATAGTGTATTTGCCCATCAAATTGAAAATAGGTAGTGAGACAGAGATTGATAAGGTCCATGATTCTGGATATTTAAATCTTAGTGCATTTGTTTAAGCTGGGCATATTGTGTACTAGTGCTGCCATAAATTCTTTCACTAGTTCCTGGTCCATGGATGTAAAGAGTGCTGTGACATTGAATGAAACCAAAATCTATTCTTCTATTTTTAGCTGTTTGATTTTTCTGGAGGCACTACAATGAGGCATTGATATAATGTTCAGTCTCTTCTGGAAGTGTCCAAGCTTTTTTGGTTAAGTTCTTTGACTATGTTATATGTTGGGGTCCCTGGTAATGCTATAATTGGACAATTGGCTTGCGTATTTTTGGCTGTCCATAGATTTGTGGGACAATGGATCCACTGCCTTCATCCATTACCATTCTTTTTTTCTTTTTAACTTTTAGTTTTCTTGGTTAGGTTGTTAAAGTTTCTCTTAATTAGGTTGTCTAGTTTCTTTATTGGGTTGGTTCGACCTTTGTCTGCTGGGATGATGACGATGGTGGTTTTATCCTTATTACATTTTGCGGGCTACTCTGTTCTGTGAGTTACAGATAGTCTGGGACAGACTCTTGGTTGTTGAGCAGTTGCCTGGGGTTGCCTCAGTGAGTGAGAGAGACCCTGGGAGGCTCAGTGCCCACCGGTATGTAGAAATCTGCTACAATCTAGTAGGCCCAGGCATTTTCACTATGCCCAGGAGGCTCAGATCCTCTCTCTGCCAAGTATCTGAATTTTGATTATGTGATTGTTGGGGTGTTGCTTTAGTCATAATTTCAGTCAGGGGTCATAATTCCCTTTGTTCAGTACTGTGGTAATTTCAAACAGTCACTGAATGAACTGTCATAAGTCAAGGATTGCCCATAGTCCTACTTCTGCTTTTTTGTTTTTTTTCCTGGTCTGTGGTACGATTGTCTGTCTGTGTGTTATCTTTTACTTTAAGATCAGCAGGAATGTTAATGTTTGAACATGTCTGTAAATGTTGGAATGTCAATGCTGAACATACATAACCTTATTTTTGTTAAACCTTTGTTAAAGATTGGAATGTTTGATCTCTTTAAGCCTTACAATAATGACCGACTTGTCCTTGTGGTCAAAGAAAGAATTCTGACCATTTTAAGGGTTGGGTTGCAGACTGTCATTAATAGCTTGTTAGCCCATCATTGGTTTGTGGATAGTTGCTGCCTTTCAGCAATGCAGATATTCTCCTTGTAATATGTCAATCAATAAAAACCAACAGGGCTTGCTAAAAGCTCTTCCTGAGCAGTATGTTTCTTGTATTTTTCCCAGTAAAGTTATTTATAATCATTGCTATTTGAAGAGTTAGGATTGCTCAATTTATGTACTCATGACAGTCTTACACTACATTTCATATGTGATTGTAAATATGCTTAAGTAAAAAATGGCATGTGTATCCACAATTAGAATTTTACAGATTTTATTTTTTATAAAGGAAATAATGTATTTACATCTTATTCTACTCTCTCTTTTTCTTTTGAAGTTCAAGCTTACATGTTTTATTTCAGTCTATTTTTTTTTGTACTGATAAAACTAGTTGTGTCATAGATTTAGGAACATATAGAGTTGTGCTTCCTGAAATGTGTGGAAACCAAAGGTAGCTTCTGATAATTCCCTATGAGTCTGCTTTCAGAAAGAAATAATATTTCTTTAAGCATTTTTGACAGGAGAAAGAACATCACAGTTACATCTTAAAGATAACAAGTTTATTATTGTATAACAACAGGAAAAAAGCCCAGTGGCTGGATTCTTCTGCTTTTCAGATGTAGACTAGATGATGTCATTGGGGAATACAGCTAAAAGTTAAGCCATGTTCCTAATAACCTAGTTTCTGCATCTTTAGTAATTGCTTGGCCCAATATTCACTACCTTTTCTCTTTTCCTTTGGGAGGAAAGTGAAACTGTGGTTCCACTTGTTCCATTTGTGCCTTATGCTTCAGCTGAGATTCAGCTTCATTTATACATGCTTAATCTGGATGTTTTGTCTGGTAGGCCAAATTATGCCTTGAAATTCCTGCTTTTGGCATACTTTGTAAAGTCCATTGCAATTGGGTGGTTATTAGCTTCAAATGAAGGTAAATAAATACTTTGAGTCATCATACTCAAATATTTTAAATGTTACACTGAGTGAAGAAACAATTTGGGAAAAATATAAGGAAGGGGGAATCAGTGAAGTTGTAATACGATTTTGAACCCCAAATAGCATAAAAGTAACTCATGGTAGATACTATAATTGATTTGATATAGGTTGAATATATAGGTAGTCCTTGACATATGATCACAATTGAGCCCAGAATTTCTGTTGCTAAGTGAGACATTTGTTAAATGAGTTTTGCCTCACTTTACGACCTTTCTTGCCATAGTTGTTAAGTGGATCATTGCAATTGTTAAGTTGGTAACACAGTTGTTAAGTGAATCTGGCTTCCCCATTGACTTTGCTTGTCAGTAGGTTGCAAAAGGTGATCACATGACCCCGGGACACTGCAACCATCATAAATATGAGTCAGTTGCCAAGCACCTGAATTTTGATCACATGACTGTGGGCATGCTGCAACAGTTGTAAGTGTGAAAAACAACCAGAAGTCACTTTTTTCCAGTGTAGTTGTAACTTCAAACGGTCACTAAACAAACTGTTGTAAGTTGAGAATTACCTGTATAAGGAGAAAATATACAGTCTTGTTCCATTCCTTTTCTGCCCTGGAGCCTGTCTGTTTTGCCATGTTCCTTTCAGACTCTAACTTACTAGCCTTAAGATTTGCATGAAGACAATGAAATGTTCTTGGATTTCCATTTTGCTAAGAACATTCCACCTTTGAAATGATCAGTTCAGTTGAAGAATTTTCAGTACATGTCAGCCCTGGTGGACCAGCCTAAGAAACAGACACTGTGTGGTTGTAAAGCTATTTTTATTAGAATAGATACTGTGGATACTGTAAAAGAATCTTGCAAGTTTGAATATGCTTCCTATTCTCACTCTTTAATCTTCAGGGGAGGGGAGGAAAGGCATTTTCATAAATCTCTTTTTGGGTCTGGGCTCAAGTCATGTTTATCTGCTTATTGCCCTAGTAATGAATCTTCCATCTGTCTCTCAAGGCCATCCTCTGTATCTTCTATATCACTCACTGAACCACATGCAGACTTCTTTTGGTTTTCTCAATTATCCAGCAAGCATTAGCAAAAATATCTCTTATTCCTTGACCTTTCTGACAGCCGCCTTGAACATCTGGCATCTGTTTTTTCATGTAGATTTCCAATCTACATTGAATGATCTCAAATATTATTTTGCTAGCTTGTGAACTTAAGGATATTGTACTATGCACACTGTTAAATTTCCTTTAGTCAATTCATTTCATCTTTCTCTATGCTGAACTTTCCCATTTTTACTTCTTATGTTCCACTATAATTTTGTCTTTGAAACTTTAGGTTTTCTATTCCTCCATTACCACATCAGCAGCTCAACTTTTCTGAAGGCTTTAATGCTGCTGAATCATAAACACTAAGTGATAATGAATTAGTGATTTATTAATGTACCATTAATGAAAATTAACTGATGTACATATAATAATGCAAATTATAAATTACATTTGGAATTCTCTTTGGTAGGATATAAAAATATATATGGTAGGTAGTTTTTGTTTCTCCTAAATATAATATGTATTTTGTTAACAAATATTATCTAAATAAATAGCATTCAAATGCCCATATAAATTAGATAGATAGGAAGTTAGGGAGGGAGGCAACCAAGCAGGCAATCAAATAAATAAATAATGAAAATAATTGACACTTGATACAATGGAAAAATCAATGGAAAAATGTCAAAAAGAATCACAAAAAGAAAAAAAAGCATTACAGCAGTGAAAACAGATAAAAAGATTATTATAGACATTTTTAACCAACATTGTCTTCCAAAGTGATATAAAGCAATCAAAAAGTATCTAGGTACAATATTCTAGAGATTTGTGAGTGTATATATTACTCTGATTCTGTCAATTGATTATTGAGGATCAAATTCTGGTCTACAGAAGAGAGGCAGGCTGAAGGCTTAGATACTGTATATTGTTAATACCAGAACAGAGAATTAGAGCTTCTGTTGAATTTACAGCACCTATTATTCAAAAATATTAGTTAAGATTCAGAGAATAGGAAAAATATTTTTAATATAAATATATATTTCCAACAAGTTCTTGTTCTTTTTTGCTGTTGTTCAGAGACTATTATGTTATCAGAAAAAAATAACATACTGAGTAAATTGCACATTTATGTTAGTCACTGGTACAAAAAAGGCTGTATTTTACGTTGCAATGTATTTGTTAACTCTGTAAGGTGCAAATATGTATTTCTGTAACAAAAGTATTTGTTAGCAGTGGGGTACAACTGCCATCAGTGTTGTTTATGTATTAAACGTGTACATTGCAATATGGGGGGAATTAAACATTTTCCTAATATTTAATTTAAAACAGTATTGTTCTGCTTTATGCAGTTTCTAAATAAGTTGGCATATTTTCTTAAGTCTTCCTAGACCTAAGTCTAGCCAAATCAAAAATCAAAAACCCGAGGAGACCAAATTTTCTGAACAATGACTATTAAATGCTGACTATTGGATGTGGTGACAGCTGTAACAGCAGCAACACAGAATGCTGGAAAAGAAGTGTTCCATGCTTGCAATATGTTAGCATTGATCCCATTTTGTAGCCCAAAATTTCTTATTACCAATTCAGGCAGGCAGCCCATGTCTTTCAGGAGATACTTGGGAGATATATTTGATTTTATGCATAGAGCCATGAAATAACAGTTTTTACAGTACGTACTTTTTATTTTCTTTCTCAGGACTAATTTCTTTGATAATATAGTCTATTGACCATATGAATATGCTCTGTCTTTTAGTACTTGCATACATTTCAGATAGTTCCTGATTCACCTAGGATGATGAAACTTTATACAGATAGCCCTTAACTTATGACAACAATTGGGACCCAAATTTTTGTTGTTAAGCATGGCGATTTATTTATTTAGAAAATTTATATAGCCGCCTACTCACTCACAATAATTCTAGGCAACTTACAAACAATAAAACACAGTATGGGGGGGGGGAACAATAACCCCTCCTCCCACCCACCCTGTCAACAACACAGTCAAATAAGCCATTTGATGGGCTCCATCCCACCCTGGGTTCTCCAGGCTTGTTGGTAAAACCAAGTCTTCAGGGCATTATGAAAAAGTGACAAAGAGGGGGCCGCTCTAATTTCTAATGTTTCAAAGAGAGGGAGCCATCACGGAGAAGGCCTTTCTTTTAGGTCCTGCCAGATGTACCTCCGTAGGGGACGGGACCTGCAACATTCCTTGCCTCCCTGCTCTAGTGGGTCAGGTGGATGTGACCGGTGAGAGAGCTGTTCCTCAGATAACCTTCGTCCCAAGCCATGAAGGGCTTTAAAAGTGACAAATAGCACTTGAATTGCACCTGGAAGCAAATCGGCAACCAACGCAGTTCACACAGGAGAGGTGACACATGTGCACACCGAAAGTTGTTAAGTGAGTCATGCCTGATTTTACAACCTTATTTGCCATGGTTGCTAAGCACATTGCTACTATTGTTAAGCGAATTTGGCTTCCACCATTGACTTTGCTTGTATGAAACTTGCTGGGAAAGTTGCAAATGGCAATCACATGACCTCAAAATGTTGCATCTGCCTTAAATACATGCCAATTGCTAATATGAACTTTTACTATATTAAAATAATAGCTAAATATGACTGTAGGGATGCTGTGACAATTGTAAGTGTGATGATCAGTTTATAAGTTACTTTTTTGCAGTGCTTTTGTAACTTTGAACAGTTGCTAAACAAATGGCTGTAAGCCAAGGACTGCTTGTAAAGATATAACTTTGTTTGTGTTTTTGATACTGGATAATGGATAGTGAGTTGCTGTCATACTTGCTGTCAGCTCCCCTTGTTTTCCCTTGAAGAATTTGAAAATGGTCATGTTTTAATTATGTGATTTAAGGTTCATTTGCAAGTGCAAAGGCCCAATTAGGGTCATACCACAGATATCATTTGATGACCATCCATACCTTACTGCAGAAGAATTGTCACCAAATTTTAATTGGCAGTTAGTGTGAGATTCATCTACCATAATTGATATAACAATTTATTCAATTTATATGGCCATCCATCTCAAACAAGAGACGAAGCTAGCAACAGTTAATGATTTTAAAAAATCAGCAAAACAAATTGACCCCTAAATGAATAGACAATTCCAAGCCAAGAAAAAACAACCATCAATACAAATATAATTCAAATATTTCAATAAAACTAATTCTCAGGATCAAGCATACACTCAGTCCTGGAAACCCAGAAATGTAGCCATGTATTCCGGATCTTCAAAAAGTCAGCAGGTTTGGAACCAGTCTGATCTCAGGGGGTGTGAAGGTGCAATGTTGACTTCCCTTTCATTGTTTTCAGTATTAAAGGTTAGTCTAAACTACCTCATTGACAACATAGTTTTGACACATCACTTTCATCATCAGTGTCCATGTTTACATTTTCTGACGGACATTTTCAGTGAAAGCTTTGTAGAGTATCACTTTATTCACTATATATACAGAAAAATACTTTCTGTCTAATTGTTAACTTATTTTACTGTACCATTCACTTCAGTCTATCAAAATGACCAGTGCTTATTGTTTTGTACCATGCAAATATATTTTATCATAATAAATATTTATTATGAGGCAGGCTTTCAGTCCTAATTTTAAAATACTTTATTTCTAATATTATTTACTAGGCAGTTTTATATAATATTTTCCAATATCTAATTACTAAAGATGTTATTATGATATAGGAAAATTAACTATAAACATATTTAAATAGAGAATGAAAACATATTAAAATTTTGTATAAAATTACATTTCTATTTGTATTTATACATGTATTATTTAAAATAGATGTTGAAATGTGAAAAAGATTGATTTCATTTTTAGTTTAAAATAAAAGTTTGAAATTCTTTTTTTTTTTTTTTTTACAAATAATACATAGTTTCCAATCATCAGCTTATCTTTTTGTTCTAACAGTATTTAGATTAGCAGTAGTAAGAATAGCATATTTTCATTTTTCCGGGCTACTTTTATTTCATAAATTAGAGTGGTATTACATTACAATTTGTACACGTATGTAGATGTTTATAGCACAGATTCTCAGAATGATCAGATGAAGTAAATAAAACTATAAAATACAAAGATGGTTATTTTCTTTGGCATCTACATAAAAAACCCTGTACTTATGGATGTTGTTTCCAATTGTGCCAGTGGTTTGTACGCAATTTCAGTAATTTGATCATAGCTGATGAAAAGCTGACAAGATTTCCACAGTGCCCCATTAGATGAAAGCAGCATGAAACCACAGGTTAATCTGCAAACAGATTTTCATGCTTATTACTCTAATGATTCTATCACATTTGATGTAGCAGGCTGCAAGGCGTCTCTCAGCAGCAACAGTGTGCTCCATTTTGATCTCTCTACTCATTAAATGATGTAGTAATTTGACTGACCTCTGACCAAGTGCATAGCTATTCATAATTGCATGTCATTCTGATGGGGAAATTACTTGAGAGAAACCAAAGTATTCATCCTGCTTTCCTAGTCAAAAAACTAACAAAAGAAATATTGCATTAATTTTCAAATGATGATATTACATTTAGTGCCTAGGCCCCATATATCAAAATCTGAAAACTGCTCAGTTACTATATGCGCTTAATCTTAATGGTATCTGTGGATGTCAAGGGCATGGAGGAAATTAAATCGGAAAGTGCAGATAGACCTAAGAAGACATTATCTCTTTATGATTGCAGTTTTGATAGGTATTTCAGTGAATTTCATTTTCGCAGAATGGTAGAAGATGAGTTAGCCACCAGATTTTCTCATTTTTCTTCTCCATGATTTATGTGAGTTGAGTATAAAACTTTTTATGGGAGTGCAGTTACTGAAGATGAGAGGTAAATTAATGCACTGGGTTTCCATCTCGGTTTCATGCACAATTGTCAGAGCTGTACATACGTAATGGATCCCCATCATTATTCAGGGTTGTTTACATTCAAAATATGTAATGAAATCTGTTCAGAATAATGAGGGAAATAAAAGTTTAGAAAATTGTAAAGGTCACGAAGTTTGAGAAATGATGCAATGCTCCCAAAATAACATTTAGGCAATATAAATTACAATATTATGCACCAACCCTGCCTTATAGAGACATGAAGATGAAGTGCTTTCAACTAGTGAAATACTGTTAGCGCTCTCTGAAGTATGAGAATGTGTAAAATGTTACTGATTTCATATTCTATTTGTGTGTGTGTGTGTGTGTGTGTGTGTGTGTGTGTGTGAGTTTATGATATTGATGGAGGTTTTGAGAACTGTCTCAAATGCAAACATTATACACACAGACATGCACACATTTTTATTCTTTAATTAACTCAAATAAAAATATAGCAATCACCAAATAAATCTATTAGCAGTTCTTGAATAGCTCTGTCGTGCTTTCATGGCAGTCTATGTCATTTGCATCATTTGCATCAACACAACTATCACACAAATAATATAAATGAATGAATATTACATAATTTATACTACTAGCCTCAGTTTAAATCATTTCTATGAAATTACTATGCAAATGTCATGCAATTCCACAATATCATGATAGACTTCATTATAACTGAAATGAATGAGTATGCTCATTAGAAACAAATCTAGAATGAAAACTCAGATTAAGAATCCTTAAATTCTAGAGTGAAATGTTGCTAGGATGAAGATTGTACTTAATCAGAATCTGTTGATACAGCTTTCTCCGCCAACAGGATAAGAAATATCCTTAAATGGCTTTCAAAAGATTTTTAAAATCTGAATACTGCACAGATTGGGCCGGTTTGAATCTAACACTCTAAACTTCATAAACCACATATAAGTCAACAAATAGTATTGGCTGCAGATGGTTCTTTGTTTAGTGTTTTTCTCTTGTCTGATGTTCTTTTTTTTAGCAGAGATATTAACTTACTTTAACCAAAGCTCATTGTTTTATAAGAATGAAACTGGTAAACCATTTCATAGATGAATGTAAATTGCATGCATTTTATTTAATGATGTTTATAGTCCTAAACTTATGACCGTAATGAAGCTTGCCCATTATAGTCATAAGTCATTGCAGTTGTTAAGAGAGGTGCTGATGGGATCGCCTCGCTATCCAAAACTTCCCAGGTGTGACCACTAAACCATTGTGTGAGTTGATAAAACGTATGCAGAACCGGCTCAGATTCCTTTCTCCAACTTGCAAGCTTCCCCCCCCCCATCACCACCATGTGCTAGAAAGTTAGAAAGACTTTCTAGCCAAGGCAAGGAGGGGAAGCAGCATGCTGCACCCGAGAAAAAAAGCTGAGAGAGCTTTCTTTCTGTGGCACAGTGGTTGGTTACCCTGCCCTCCCAGGATTAGAAAGAAAGACTTTCTAACCCCAGAAGGACACAGGAACCAGTGCCTTGTGCTGAAAAAGGAAGCAGTTGCAATCTTCCCTGTCGTCTTCCCTGTTGACTTTGTGAGGAAACTGACAGGGAAGATTACAAATGGCGATCACATGATCGTGGTGGGCTTGACAATCCATTGTAAGTGCAAACAAATTGCCAAGAGACATGAGGGCACTGCAATGGCCATAGATTCAAGCACCAGTTGTAAGTCTCTTCAGAGCTACCATAATTTTGAATGGACACTGAATGAATGATTGTAATCCAGGTAACTGAAATTTACATGACTTGAGTTGGGGAGAAGAACGCATGCTGAAATTTATATAACCTTATTAGATCAATTTAATGGTAATCCCTATGACACTGCATGGAAGTGAAATTGGACTTTGGATAAACAGGATAAGAAGATAATTTATGCATTTGAACTTTAGTTTTGTAGAATAATTCTGAAAATGCTGTAGTTTATGCTGAGAAAAAAAAACAAATCAAATTAAACTGAGCAAATCAATCCTGATTTATCATCTGAGGTGCAAATGGCCAGGCTCAAATGAGCATACTTCAGCCATATTATGAAGATTTAACTTAACGGGGGATAGTTTTCCCAGATGATTGGAAAAAAGGAAGAAGAGAGAACACCAGCGATAAGGTGGATGGAATCACTTACTGCAGCAATGAGTGCACCTTTGGGAGACCTGAAACACCAGATTAGGGATAGATTGTCATAGGGAATATCTGTATGGGTGCTAGAAATAGCAATTACTTAATGGTAAAACCAATCATATGGGCTTCATAGTTTATCTGCAATGAATTGTGCTGCTATATTTCAGGTTATGTAAAAATAAGAACATTGTACCATATTATGATTGAGCAAAGAATTGGGAGTCACAAATTAAATACGTTAGGGATACAAAGTTAAGAAAATAAAAGAGCTAAAAAAGCTGAAAGAAGAATATTGTAGGGCATGTACAGTGTTCTTTTGGATTGAAGATTATATAGATAGTCCTTTGTTTAATGACCTTAATTTGAACCAGTTACTTCACCACTAAACAAAGCAGTCACTAAGTGGGAAATCATATGATCGCGGTTGTGCTTCCGTCTACTCAGTTTCACGCTTACGGCTTTTATTTGCCTCCTAACTACTTCCCACCATTGGAATGCTCAAGTGCCTGCTTACTGCCTTGCACATATCAAAAGCATTGTGATTGTGATACAGCCTGAGGCTAGGAGGAGAATTTAAAGAAAGTTCTGTAATGGGCTAGAATTATCACACACACATGAATTTTTTTTCATTCTTAAATAAATTAGCTATGTTAGCTATGTTAGTATTTCAGGAAATATTTGTTGAAAGTTTTGTCCATAATCTAAAAATAGCTAGGCAAAAGCCTCTTATGGAGAATTTGTTGAATGCTTGCTTGCTTGCTGCTAGCTTGCTTGCTAGCTTGCTTGCTTGCTTGCTTGTTTATAACATTTATTGGCTGCCCATCTTACCATAGGGTAACTCTGGGTAGCTTACAGTTACATATACATAAAGCAAAAACATAAAAAGTTGAAATCAGATTTTAAAACCAAGGACACATGGGGAAGGCAGGGGTGGAGTTCGGGGAGGTGGGATTTGTTATTACTCAATCAACCACCTCCATTGTTCTGGGGTCCCAAGAGCCACGTCTTAAGGTCCTTACAAAAAGATAGGAAGGATGGGGCCAACCTCACGTCAGGGGGCAAGATGTTCCAGAGAGCAGGAGCCACAGCAGAGAAGGCCCTCCTCCTGGACCCCGCGAGCTGGAATAATTGGGCTGATGGGACTTGCAGTATGCCTCCTCTGCCAGCACGAGTAGTACAGGCCAGACCCAGTGGGGTGAGATTGTCCGTCAAGTAATCTGGAGCCATGCCATCTCAGTCCCCTCCCAGGGCAAATACAGGTAGCCCTTGACTTACGATCAAAATTAAGCGAGACATTTGTGCATTTTGCCCCATTTTATGACCTTTCTTGCCACTGTTGCTAACTTAACAGTTGTTAAGTTAGTAACTTGGTTGTAAAATGAATCTGGCTTCCCCATTGACTTTGCTTGTGAGAAGGTCTCAAAAAATGATCACATAACCTTGGGACACTGTAGCTGTCATAAGTATGAGCCAGTCATCAAGTGTCCAAATTTTGATCAGGTTACCTTGGGGATGCTGCAATGGTTGTAGGTATGAAAAACAGTCATAAGTCACTTTTTTCCAGTGTTGTAACTACGAACAATCACTAACAAAAGTTGTAAGTCGAGGACTACCTGTACTTACTTCAGGGATTCTTATGGGAAGGTGTAAAATATGCAAGGTTGAAAGAGACCAGATTGATTGCTATAAGTGTAGCTGGCACATACACTTAACTGCTATA
>NW_015386357.1:276353-346248 GCF_001527695.2 Protobothrops mucrosquamatus
CCCACCCTCTGGAACGAACTACCCCCCGAGATCCGGACGATTCCGGATCTCTTAACCTTCCGCCGCACCCTCAAGACATGGCTTTTTCAACAAGCGGGCCTGACCTAAGGTGAGTTTTAAATAGGGACAATTTTTAAACAATTTTAAAGAGCCACAGCTACCAATATTTGGATTTTAATTGGTTTTTAGCAGGGGAAAAATTTTTTTTTTTTTTTTTGTACAATGTTTTAATATGCTGTGAGCCGCCCTGAGTCCCATGGGGAGAAGGGCGGCATATAAATTTAAATATAAATAAATAAATAAATAAATTATATACTTATTATTGGATTATATAAGGAAAACTGCTTCATTTTATTAAACTCTAATTTACCCAAGTTAATATTTCATTTATTTGCATATCTTACATGCCAAAGATAAGTTAAAATGTCACCTCATATTAAATTAATTCCTTATCCTTTACTTTCCTACACAAACAAAGCACCATCCATAGGATCCACGAAACCACGCCTCTTCCAATCCACAGAAAAACCTCTCTCCACAGAACCAGTCCCTGGTGCCCAAAAGGTTGGGAGCCACTGCTTTATCTTAACCTCATGTTGATTATAAGTACAACTAGTCCTTTGTTAATGACTACCTTGTTCAGCAGCAGAACGTAGAACTATCCTGAAAAAGTAGGTTCAACATCCTTGAATTTATAGCTGTTGCAGTATTCCCATGATCAAGTGATTGTGATTTTGGCATTTTACAACAGGCACACAATGATCGCCATTTGCAATCTTATAGTCAGCTTCCAACAAGGAAAATCAATGGGGGAGCCAACAGTAATTTCCAAATAATTTCCAAATCATGGTTACAGGACATTTAACTTAATGACCAAGTGTCATTTAATGACTAGAGCAGAACTGAACCTGTAAGTCAGGCATGGTCAAGTGATGTTATACTTAACAACCGTATCGTTTAGCAATGGAATTGCCAGTTCCAATTGCTTTCATTAATTGAGAACTCCCTGTATTTCTACATATCCAGTTTTGTGTACACTTTTTTGAACAAATGCAATCTTAAATTTGTCCTCTTTTGAATAAATGCAGTAGTCTTTAACTTTACAACTTTACAATCTAAGGAGCAACTGAGCAACTGAGTGAATAGAAAAGCTTAATTTTCATATCTACCTTAACTTTAAAGAAGTAGTTATATTTTTTATCAACAGGATGGTATTTTTATGTATATACATGAATTATGCTTTTCAAGAAAAGCTCCAGCCTGCCATGACTATGTATATGTACTGATTAAAAAAACCCAAATAAGACTAGTAGCTGTTTATGAATGAGAAAAAAATGGTGTAGCTTGTGGCTATCCCACTGAGACTTTCTCTTCATATGTATCTTATTGATAAAGTGCATAATCAGGAGAGCTTACATCCATCCTCATCATCAACACTGTATCCTGGAAGCCAATGTTTACAAATAATTTCTATATATTTTTGAGTTTGTATACATGAAATGATTAGAGATGTATATTTTATTCTGAATTTTGAAGAAAATAATCTTACAGGTTTCTAGCAAAGTGTTCTGGATGTTCCAAAAGAACAAAACTCAAAATGTTTTTACTGTATTTTGCTTTTAGTATCTCACTATAGCAAACAAGGGGCTTAATACTTGTTGGATGTAGGATGATAGTACACGCTGAATGCTATTATTCAATTCGTAGAAAGGATATGATTTAAATACAATTTCATAGTGGAAAAAGTGGAAATAAACATGTTTTTTACAACTTGTCTTTGTCAAAACAGATGTAGATATATTAGCTCTTGTGCTCTTCAGCAAATATCTGACTTGGAGATAGTTGCAAAAAAAAAATATGAGGTAGAACCAATGTCTCCACTGCTCAACAAAGTTTTAGTAGCTGTGAACAAAATGCATAGAACTTTATAGCACCGTTATGCATTTATTATAAATTGGACATTACTATGCACATTCCTTTTTAAAACTGTGAGACTATTGGTAATATTTTACAAATGTTTAGTGACTGAGAAAAAAAATGCCAGTCAAACTTATTTTCTCTTTTTAATAATATAGAAACCTATCAATCAATATTTGAAATTATTTGTAATTTTCTGATGAATTTATGAAAATATGTAGCATGTTTATATCTAACTGAGGATTTAGATCCAGCCTATAGAAGATTCAGTTTTTGGAAATTATATAAGAATCAAAGGGGCATATAGCTGTCAAATGTGCTTTTGGAAAGATCTATTAAAAAGTCCAGTGTACGGTTCTACTTATTTTTTACAAAGAGCATTGTAGTTTTACATTTTAGTGCTCAAATGCTTTAGCATAAAAAAATCCGGCCAAGTATACTCTATGATTAGTTAAAAAAAATTACAGTAGGGATGTATCTAGCTTCCCATGATAATAAGCATGATTTTCAGGGCTGGGCAAGGTTTTGGAGCTACCCAAATAAACATTGCCCAGTAATCTACTTCCTTCATTAAGAAGAGGAGTAAGATTAGTTTCTGCATAGATGACCAATTTCTATTACCTATTTAACAATATACCTTTATTATTAAGATACCTATTTTTATAGACTCCAATAAAAGCTGATTTAACAAAATAATAGTTTGAAGGCTCCTTGGAGATCTTTTAGTCCAACCTCCTGTTCAAGCAGGAAATCATAACATTTGAGACAAATGATTGTCCAATCTCTTCATTACATTTAACAAATAAGTCCATTTGAGTGCACCAGAAAAGGATAAATTTATTCTGAACATTTTTAAAATTATACATTTTTTAAATTTATATTTTCTTTTCTTTCTTGGTTATAATGTTATACACTTATAAAAAAACATAGATATTTATCCCAGTTTCATGCATACAGTATTACGTAAGCATTGTATTTTTTTGGATCTGAACCAGTTTTATAAACTAATATGTATGCTTTTATTAGAGCACTGTAGAAAAGTAATTTCTATTATTTTTATCAGTCACAATATAAGATAAATTCCTTTTTTGTATTTACATTTTTATATTTTTATATGCAAAACACATTCATGATGATGTTCTCTGTATATTTTATGTTTTAGGATATTTTTTTTAAATTCTAATTCTGAAAACAAAAAAAAAATTGTCAGAAAATCTGATCCCAGAATCTGAATAAAGAGGAACATCATATATCCCTATTAATCCATAATAAATATGAGAACTATGTGTTGACATCAATCCACCCAGATTTCAACATTTAATTATTGCACAAATACATTATTTATCATCTGTATTGTTTTCTTTTTTTCCCCAGTCTGCTGCTGAACAAGCCAAAGCTAGACTACAATTGGTCCTTGAAGCTGCTGGTAAGTAAGGCAATGAAAATATTAATTAAAAAAATAAAGTAAGATAGGTTAATGTTTACTTCAACAGCCACATTACTTATGTTTGTTATTGTTATATAGTTAATAAGTCAGCCCTGGTATATTATATGATTAATTACTGCCTTTCAATATCGAGATAGGTGTAAGAATTCATTTGAAAAAAAGACAGTGCCAAAATATCCTAAAATTAGTACAGAGGAAAACTCTTTGTCAAATCCATAATATATTGTTTGCTTTATTTACTTAACCTATTCCAAATTGGAATAAAATTCCAATTTTATGCTAAAGTTTTGTTTGCTTCATCCAGTGTCAAGACTTTTTTTGTTTTAATTTTAGATTCATTTTTAACTTGAACCTCAGGATGAAATGATAGTTTAAGATATCCTGTTTTTCAGAATATTATAGATTCCATGAGTTTTATCCATTTGGATCAGATACGTAGTTTCTAAAGATTATTTCAGATTCTTTCAATACTGTAATATTTATTTATACTTTTATTTATGAAGTATATTTGTATATTCATGTAGAACATTGCTATATTTTCATTAATGGTAAAAATTGAACTTGTGTCTCTAATATATATACAAACTTGCTCCCTTTTTATTAGCATTTTGGAAAGATCAAGAACATTACTGATGTAAATAATAATATGTTAATTAATAGTAATACATTTTTAAAAATCAGTGTTTAAGAATATATTTTAAAGCATATTTTAAAATATATAAACAATATTATGTCTAGTATTTCTTTATTTTGAATTCAAAAGGACTTTTAAAATATTATATTTATGTAGCAATTATGTATTTCACCGAACTTTTGCCTTCAAAAAGTCTTTTATATAAATTATATTACATGATGTTTGTATAGATTACATCATTCTTAACATTTTTAATGTTCTTCATAGTTTTCATTTTATTTACAGATTATATATTTCTTTATATAGCTAGAGAAATAACTAACCAAATAATTTGTTTAAAGAAAGCAATTTTATATCCTTAAGAACTTCTTCTTTATCACTAATCATGACATATTTGAGTGACTTTATTTACTTATTTTTTCAATAGAATAAATAAGTATTGCATTATTTTAATACAGTTTAACAATATCACAGCAATGTGCTCTCTTTGAGCAGATGTTAAGCAGGCAGTTCCTGAATGTTAATTCTGAGAGGGTGGTATGTTTAAGCCTATCTAAAGTATGTTGCATGTGGGCTTTCCAGGCTTAGTTACAATGCTGTCTCTCTTGGGAGAATTTTAAAGCTAAACCTCTTTCTTTTTGTCACTCTATATGGACTCTCTCAAGTCAGTATAAAGCAGATCATCCCTAGGCTAAACCTCTTCAGCTTTTGTTATTGGGCTCTGTAGGCCTGTAATTAGGCCTCCTGGTAGGCCTTGCAGCCCAGTTAATGGTCATATGGAGTTTCTGTGAGGCAGACTGGCTTTGTATAAATCCTTCGCTGGAATATATTTATGGGTCACTTCATACCAGGACCGTGTTTTGTCCTTGTGCCCTATAGGCTGACAAGGAACTGGTTCCCTTGACCATGGACAGCTCAGTTTGCTGCTCATAGTCTACTCAACTAATCCCCAGTGTAAACAGAGGATTTAGCGTGGCTTCTGTCACTTACAGTTGCCAAATCACTTGGGTGTCTGTGATTTCTTTTCCAGCATTAATTATTGAATGATGGAGAACAGTAAAAGGTTTCATGGTTGTTTGTACATTAAATATATTCTTCTTGTTTCAAATACTGACAAGACAATATTCACAATATTAAATACTTCATCCCAGTAGAAATGCTGCTAGTTCAAAACATATTTGAATAATCCATATTTTAAATGAATTTTAAAAATGTATATTTTACAAACATATTATATGTGAATATTTCCAAATAATTAGTTTCTGCTAATCATATAAAAATATTTTCTAAAATTTTCTATGCTGCAAAGATTCTTTTCTACTTATAAGAACAATTGCAGAAGTTGATTGATGTGTGCTTTCAAAGTCCTGAGTTGAAATGACTGTCTGATCTGCATGTGGAATCTGCATTTCAAACCTGTTTCTAAAAAAGCATGCAAACTACTATATTTTAAAGATAGAATTGTTGATGGCTTAAAGCAGACTTCAAATAGAGTTGTTAATATGACATTAGCAATATGTGGTAAAAACTGATGGAAGAATTATTTATGTTTTATATATAATGGAGTTGTTTGACAGTTTATCTGAATGTTTAGCTGTTTAACTCATTATGTTCTGATTATACAGCCAGTTCATTTAGTTGTACATCACAATTATTTTTTAAAAAAATCTCTGTAAATGAATTGGATAGTAAAACACAAATATATTAATATTAGATGTTGCAAATGCAGAACATTTTTCCTATGATTTTCTTCAACATTTCATTAGAGTATGATAAATCTGTATGCTCAGTCTTATATGATAAGTGGTATACAGTGTGTGGGGCTAAGATGTTTCATGACAGATGTGGCTGAGGAGACCACATACATAGAATATATGATTTTAGTCTGGTGGAACTAATAGGATCATTCATTACTTTACAGATCTTTCCTTTTTTGTTTCTTTAATGAAAATTGTTTAGTTAAATAGGGCAGTCTTTTAGCTCAGTGCTTAGTAACTGTGCAAAGCCAGTTTTAAGATCAGCTGGGAAGAAATAAAATATTACAAATGTCTATTTAAATAGTATATATAAGAAATGATTAATTTAAAAAAGAGTAGTATGAGATTGCTTATATTTCTATAATATTGTCTTTAATATTAGCTCTATTTACATTCATAGGGCTACCTCTTAGGTTTTCTTTGGAAGGTAAAATTACCACAAATGGAGTCTGTGCACTTCTTTCAGTAATTTACATTATGAAAATAATATAATAATATAAAACCTATATCAATAATATTAATAATGTTCTATCAAGTCCTTGGTGTATATTTAAAAGTTTTTATATGTATTGAGATTTTAAAACCTTCCCTCTAATTGCCAGTGATTTTTTTAGTAATACTAAAAAAATGCTGGAACAAGAAATTGGCAATATATTTTGGATGTCTTAGAAGAGAATATCATAGATCAGAGTTGAACTGTGACATTCTTGGTGCTCTCTGAACTTGCTTGTTTGCTTGCAGACATAGGGAATATCATTAGTGTGAGTAAGGAGTTTGTTGCATAGTGGTGGGGATCATGTGAAATAAAAAGCATTTTTATCTCCCCTGTCTCCCTTTTAAGACATAATGGCTTCCAAAAAAATAAACATTTTGCCTATTTGGGATGTAGCTATCAGGTGCAAGCAACCAGATCCACATGTTTAGCGTTCAAGTTAACTACTTTATGGTAGCAGTCCCCAATCTTTCTGGCTCTATGGACCAATGTGGTGGCCTGTGGGGGGGGGAGAGGAGAGGGTTGCACCACTTACACAAATGCAGCGTTGCGAGCTCACATGCTCGCCCACCACTTGCATGGCCTGGTTTCCACCGGGCCACAGCCCAGCACCGGACCAAGGATTGGGGATTCCTACTTTATTGCATTCTTCCTATAATACAGGAATCTCCCCAGATTACTTGCCTTCTCTTGGGAAGAAAACAGATAAGGTCCCATAGGTTAATTCCTCGCTTGATCCATCCTCCTCGTCCAGCTGGCAGTTTCCCAACAGTAGTTGACCTAATAGTTTCTTATTTATTTGTTTGTTTATATTTATATTCTTTTTTATAAATAACTTAAAGCAGCAAACATACCTAATATTTTTTTCTTCCTCCTATTTTTCCCTCAACAACAACCTTGTCAGGCTGGGCTGATAAGACAGTGACTGGCCCAAAGTTACCCAGCCATATTTCGTACCCAAAGCAGGATTAGAGCTCAAAGTCTTTTGTTTTCCAACCTGGCACCTTAACCAAAATATCTAACAGGTGAAAAACAACCAGTATTTCTTCATCTGAGCTGATGTATAGCTGAACCCTGAGGTAATATGGGCAGCCTATGAATTAAATAAATAAATAAATAAATAATAACCATATTTCCCATGTTTTGTAAATAATGCCAAACAAGAATCTAATTCATTATTCTAAAATATTGTATTTAAAAGGGTGGGGAAAGCATAGGTGGAGAGTTTGAAGAACCTTTTAATTAACTCTTGTGTTATTTAAATTTGATTCATTTTAGTAAATGTTCTCTAATTGATTATATTCATCATGCATCTTTTATCTTCCAGTCTTCATTTAATATATAAGGTGAAATCTCTTGAGTTTTCTGTTCTTCTTTGTCCAAGATTCCCTAGCAACTGATAACTTGTTTAGAGATAAGGACGAAATGTCCATTTGTATCTTGTCTGCCATACATATACCCACATTGTCCTTTCCTAAAACAGATTCCTTACATTTATTTGTGCCATTTCCTTTCTGCCCTTCCAAGCATATTCCTTGCACATCCCACTGAAGGTCAAATGTAGAGATAGCCCACCTTTTGCAATGACCTTAAGTCTGAACATGGAAGTTCCTGCATGTGGGCTGTAAAATATCCTGGATTGCTGCCTCCTCTCCTTAGTACTACCATTTCTCATGAACCAGGTCAATCCTGATAGAAAGAACCTGTAGGTGGACTAGTTTACCCTGTAATAAAATGTAATTATAACAGTGTTTAAAAAAAAGGTTATGTTGTTGCTTATACAGTTTTCATGTTGTTTCCTAAAAGTTATTAAAAGTTTTCTTCTTCCTTGATAACCTCTATAAAAAAAACCCCAGTAATATTTGTTCTCAAAACTATAAGTAAAAGGCAATATGCTGCCTCCTTCATTCCAAAAGAAATAAATAATAAAAGTGATTATATGCAAAAATCTATGTTTCTTCCAATTTGGAAGGAGGAATAAAAAAAATAGTTCCAAGTTAGGCTACATAAAGTCACAGAGAAGACTCTGCAGAAGAACCTTCACTTTTCTTCTTCAGTGTAATCAGTCAACTAACAGTAAACATTCCAACATTTCTTTTTCTTTTCTTTTCTTTTTTGCAATTTGAAGAAGTGGTAGATATTACTGACATATTTGGTGAGAACAGATTCTTAGAATGAAAAATGAGAAGCAGTAGGTACTGATTTCAGAAGAACAGTGCTGAGAGAGAAAAAGAAAAGACTTTTTTTTTTTTAAGGGAACCAATTTTGTAGCTGGAAAATGAAGAAAATAAACTTTCTTATGAGAAAGAGCCCACTCAGATGATCAATCAAATATTCCTTTTTCAGAAAGAAAAATGATAGAAAAGAAATGAATTAGGCAACATTTTGGTAGATAAAAATACTTTAATTGCCAGGACACCCTTTCATGTATACAGTAGCCATTTTGTTCATGAGGATAAGCAGATAAAGAATACAAAACACACATTCTCAGTTTTCTCACATATGCATCATTTTCATCTAAGCCTCCAATACATATAGACTCATATATACAAACAAAGTGTCTTCTTTTACCCCACACCAATCTTTGCTGGGGGGGAAAGAATTTTTTCCCCTCCTACGAAGGCAAAATCATAATTTGGGGAACAGTTGGCAGTCTTACACTAGCAATCTTCTGTTCTGCCATCACCTCCTCTCCACAACAATTTCCTCTCCGTTCATAATCCATATAACTCCATCCCTGCCAGCCAGACAACCAACCAAATTACTATGGTTGATCACCCATTCAAATAGAAGTTTAGACTGGATTTGGCATTTTTGTCCATTTATCAAGTTCTTCCCAAGGATCTGGGATTGGCAGACCTTGTTTAATAATATTAATAGAATAGAATATCTTTATTGTCATTGTGTAACTCACAACAAAATTAAGTATTAATTTAAAGTATTAATTTAAATTAAATGTATTGTCACAAGATGTAAGCTGTTCCAAGGAAAGCTACCTTTTGTAATTGACTGATGGGGATTTTGTCAAGGTATTCAAGTGAGCTCCACATATATGTGACAAAAAAGCTCCAGCTTTTTTGTCTTATCACAATTATTAAGTTCAGGATTCGGTATGGTGGATACAAGCTAGTTTGAATTCTATAGTTCCAGAGCACTTGAACTTCTTCATTTTCTATTCCTACCAATTCTTGCTTGTAGCCAAGTGGTATTTCTTGCAGATATTCCAGTGCACCATTTTTGGTTCTTTGTCATGCCAAAAACATATTTCTTTCCAATGAAGTTATACACATTTTTCTAGAAACTGCAGCTGGCCATCCATGTTTGCTCTTGGAAGAAAAACAAAGTTGGGTCTGATTAGTACTTGGATGAGAGACCCCTAGCCATTACTGGAATGCAGACTGGTCTGGAAGTTGAAAGAAAGAAGTACAAATAAATTATGTACTGCTACCAAGAAGATTGCATGGATGTCTCTATAAAGTCACCATGAACCAAGTTCAATTAAGTGAAACTTTTAAAGAAGCAAGCCAAATCAGTTAGCCCATGTTTTCAAATATATAGTCAATTAGGGTTTTGTAGCAATAAGGGATTTGCTGGTGTCTCCTGACTGCTCTCATGGCCTATAACAGGGGTGACAAACTGTGCCGGCAATGGGGAAAAAGTCGTGATATGTCACGACACGTCACATGATATCGCAAGTTGGCCTATAGAGTTGAAGGCAACAGCTGATTGATTTTATTGCTCATAGGAAAATCTCTATTACTATGGTTACCAACATACAACCTTTTGGAAACACTACAGTAAATTCATGGACTCCTCTTTTGGTATTACTAGACTCTTCACTACACCATATTTAAGAGTTCATTATTTTAGAGAAGGTTTTGAACTGCTGGTAAGGTTAATAACAAATCAGACTTTAGGCTCTTAAAATAGAGGGCATTATACTAAAAAAGTAACACTCTCAACCACACATTTATATACAAATTTAAAAGAACTGCAAGATGTATCATTGTAGGATGTGAACTAAAGTCTAGTATTTCTAGATGACTCCCAGAGAGTTCCAAAAGGACAATATTAATTTGGTGAATATACAATTATCTTGACAAGAGAAAAATGAAAACCAGAAGAGGCTCAAAATTAAACATATTGATAGCAAAACCATCACCAAAACCAGACATGATAACGGCTGGTTTATACTAGTTGGATGGGAAAGGTAAAACACTGCATGTGTTTAAAGGGAGTGTTATTGTGTTCTTGATGACTGCTGGAAATGTTTGATTAATGGGCCTGGACATAATTTATGGACTCCTGTAATGTTGGCCTGCAGATGTTGTTGGATTCAAACTCTGATCAATCTCAATAAACATAGCCAATAATAAACAATATTAGGACTTTCACATCTGGAGATCAACAGGTCTTCCACTTGCTTATATGATATGAGCTTTAAATATTCTAAAGCATTTTTATTAAGAAATGAGTATGAATTAAAATTTAAACCTTAACAGTCAAATCTTAACAGATCCATATGTCCTATGAGTATTCTTTTAAAAACTTCATGACTGGGTCTGTTTTAAACCAGCAAATTGGTTACTTGGAAACCAATTTTATAGTGTCTAAAATGATCTCCAACTAGTAGTTCTGGGTCAAATGGTTTTACTGAAAACTTTCCAATTATATTTGGGATATATATTTGAAATATACACTTTTACACTCGTATGGTTTTCACAGCTTTTGTTTTATGTTTATGCATTTTCATGATCAGCAATCTATACTAATTTCTCAGTTTGACAAAAGAAGCTTTTAACTCAAGCAGTTATGCCAAATATCTGTAGCTCAGATGTAGGATGAGGGTAAAGGTTCTTTCACTGAGCTTATAGGTCGGTTTCCAAATGTTTCATTACCAGGCTAGGTAACATCTTCAGTGGCATTTAGGGGGGTGTCAGTATTCTTCTGTTTATAAGGGCTTTGTGTGGTCAGTAGGTCTTGTGATGGTGAGGTCACGTGAAATGAGGGTCCCATCAGGTCAGGATCTTGTGATGGGTTAGGTGTGGGTAGGTGTGGGCAATTCCATCAACAGATACTTTGACCTTCAACCAGCCTATGAACCCCTCAACCAACCACAGACAGTATCAACCCTCAATCAACCCATGCAAGCCCCCCCCAGCAGCACTTCCCCTCCCAATGACCCTCATCTGATGTAACAAGACTCTCACTGGTGACTCACACCTGACCCATCACAAGTCCCACCACAAGATCCTCACTTGACACATCCACACATGACTTGTCACAAGACCTATCACAAGACCCTGACCTGATGGGACCCTCACCTGATGTGATCTCACCATCAGAACTACTGACCAGACGAAGCCCTTATAAACAGAAGAACACTGACACTGACATACCCTAAACTCCGCTGAAGATGTTACCTAACCTGCTAACGAAACGTTCGGAAACCAACCCACAAGCTTGGAGAACGAGCCTTCACCCTCAAGCAATTGTATTAGTTACTGAAACAGTATTTATTGCCACGTTATTAAATAGAGAAGTGTATGCCATTTTTCTAAATAGTTTCATTTGCTCATATTTTCTTTAATCCAAATGAATGAAATTAGAATAAACAGTTTTGGAGTCATCTGTAATCATGAGCTGATTAATGGAGTTTGGTTTCCTAGCCATTATTCATTCATGAACACCTGATATCTTTCCCATAAACAAATTATGTTTGTCTAAATTAAGAAATTAAATGAAGCATTTGATGAGTTTATGATTGACCCTTCTAAGTTAAAACCCATTTGTCAATGTCATTATCTTACAAAACTGTTTGACAAATGTGCTGTCTAAGGAGCATGTGGATTTATTATGATTTCTGATTAATGCTGCATGCTGCAAGCCAAATTATAAGATTGTAATAATTTTTATTCTCATTTTAACACAGTGAAGATTTTCATCCCTGATAAAATGCGTTTATCTCCCTGGAGATTTATAGTTGGTTATAAGAATCAACTATAGCTTTAAGAATATAATTTTAAATATAATACTTCACATTTTAATATTACTTTTTCTAAAACGCTCATATTACTAATTGGGTTTTAATTATTCTTATTTTAACCACTACTAGATAATAATGTATATTTCTATAAAGAATTATATAAAAAGAGAACTAGGATTTCTTATTAAATTAATAGAATTAATATTGTCAATGTCCTTTTCACAGACAAGCACAATATTTTTAGCACATTGTTGTCAATATTTAGCAAGATACATTTTGGGGTTGTTTTTTTTTTAATTTTCGCTTAAAAACACAAGAGCCTTAGTGGATCAGACCAAAAATCTATCTAGTCCCTCATTCTGGCCAGCCAATCTGATGATCAAAAGTAGAGGGTATGCAATCTGCCCTGTGCTTTCCAATGACATTCAACTTGCACAGAAAAATATAGGGGGAGGAGAATTAACATTGCTCCTAAACAGAAAACCACTTGTTGGTTTTGAGTGAGAAAAATAATAAACAATATAGGTCATTCCTTGTTTGGGTTATGAAGTATATTTTTCATGATTGATGGTAATAAAAATAAAACTGTGCACAGTTTACTACTGCAATTGGGACCGGAATTTCAGTTGTAAGTTATGATGATTGTAAAGCAGGTATGTCAAACTGCCGGCCCGTGGGCCGGATGCATCATACTGAAACCGCACCCACCCCATTGCCAGCAATGGGGAAAAATTCACGATATGTCACACGATGTCACGTGACATCGCGAGTTTGACATGCCAGCTGTAAAGTAAGGCACCCATATGACCAAATCTAATTTTATGACCATATTTATGTTGTTAGCAAAGTGAATCATGTGGTTGTAAATCTGAATCCATTCTCCCAGAAGGTTATTTTTTGTTGTAAACTGGCAAAAATTATCACAAATTGCATCACATGATCATGGGGCATTGCAACCAGTTGTAAATGTGAGCAGTTGCCAAGTTCCTAAAGTGTGCAAGTGCCCAAATGTCACAGCGGGGGTGTGTGACATTTTAAAATGGCCAGAAGTATTTATGAGCTGTAAAACACCCTTTCCAAGACCATCACAGTTTAAACAACTGGTTATTAGTCAAGGATTACCTGAATATGGGTTAACAATCTCCAAATCAGATATGATAGAAATCAACCTACTGTAGTGCTCTTCATTGTAATGAAAACCGTGCCCAAAATGGAATTCATTATGTTCTCCAAAACATTCATATATGGACAGCTGGTGAATTATTCAGAAAGAACTTGCTGAAATTTCAAAGGAACATGTGGGTTACAGTATTAATGTTCTTCAGTGCTGGAAAATTTGTGCAAAATGAGTTCCTTGCATGTTTACAGCAGAGATTAAAATTTCAACAACTGAAATTTGCCAGAAAGTGTTGTCAGACTATGAGAATTAAGGTGAGGTATTTTCTCACAGCAATGGGTTTATCATTATGTCTCAGAAACAAATCATAAGTCTAAGGAATATAATCACCAAGGGTCACCAACCGCCCACCCTTCTCTCCCAAATCAAAGCAAGGCTTTTAATAGGAAAACTCACATTTACAGATTTTGGGAATGCAGGTGATCTTATCCATATGGATTCTTTTGTACGTCACCCACTACCAAGTAAGATAACACTCACTGCAACACTCACAACTTTGAAACAACAATTAATCATTTGGAACAAAAAGGAACTTTTGCTATAGCATGACAATGTTAGACCTCACATGGCACTCAAGAAGTTGGATCTCACTATCTTACCAATCTGCTATGCAATTCAGAATTAGTACCAGGCAATTTTCAACCTTTCCTAAAATTAAGAGAATCTGTTTGAATCCAAGGAAAGTTGTTTGAAGAGCAAAGTTGTGCAATTATTTTGTTATAGCTTTAAGAAACAAGTCCATTGTTGGCAAAATTATGTAGTGAATTGTGATTATGCAGAGAACTAAGTGCAGGTGACAAAATAATTCCTGTTTCATGTATTAAATATCTCTGTTATGTTGTGCAGATATTATTTTTCACTCAACACCTATGTTTTGTATATATATGTGTGTGTGTGTGTGTGTGTGTGTTATTACAAGTAGTAAAATACTGTGCAAATCTTTTTTCTCTTTGTCTTCTCTTTTGATAATATATTTTCACTTTTCTGTTCAAAGCTTCCTGTTTTTGCATGATATGTAAGAGGCATCCTTAACTGTAGATTCAAATTAAGGATGCATTGCGAGATAGAACTAAGTAGTTGCTACATTCACATATAAAATGTTGGCTTTGTTTGTTACCAACACATTTCTGGCCTCATACACTTTAAGTAATAGAGTGGTTTTGTTTAATTGAGAGCATTCACAAACAGATTTCTGTTTGTCATAATGATCAAGAACGTAATTATAATTGCTATAGATCTATGCCTGCAGCTTGTGTGATAAGATCCCATTTTGCTATGTGTTTATATTTTTTACAATATCAATGTCAATTATTATTGACTACACTGCCCCTAAAAACAATAAAGTGTATCAATAAGGAAAATATATTTGTCATCCCCCTCCTCACTCCATGATAATTCCACAGGAGATATTTGCTACTTAGACAAATTAGCTACAGTTTTTTAAACTTTTCCATATTTTGCCTTGGTCAAATCTAAAACATGCCTTTAAGCCATATGCTATTGTTACTTTAAAGTCTTTTGTTTTTTTTAAAAAAAACTGATAAAATGAGCTGTACTCTCCAGCAGATAAATTTGCTAAATTCAGCTGTTGTAGGTGATTATTGCCAGATTGCAGCAAAATAAAGCCTAAAGCATCATATTAACTGTGCTATTTATATGGATCTTAATACACTATGAATAAAAGCCTCAATTACTAAGCACTTTTGAGTCCTGACGAGGCAGTCCCATGCTGTTAATGGTATCTTTATAACCTTTTTAACTTGTTTTCTCTGACAGAGCTGAACAGTAACAGCAGTGGATTTGCCCTTGGCAAACGAAAACTCATTTCGAGACAATAATAATTATTTACTATTTAGATAGATGGCAGTAAAATTTCTCTGAATGAGATTTCCCTGAGAAAATACAAACTGATTAAATTATATTCTTTAATGGAGTGGTGAAGCATGTAATACTTGAAACAATGAGGTTGATGTTTCCCATCCTTTTTCATTGTAAAAGTAAACCGTTTTTAAGTTATCTAAATGATGCATTTAATTTAACATCTTATCCTTGATTTTCCTTAATATTTCAGATTTACATAAAAATACAGAAATTGTGAAAAGTTGCAAAAAGCAATTCTTCTCTGTAATGGTTTATTTAGTTATAGATTGGATTTTACACAGCTAGTTCATCCTTATTGGAAAGAAAATAGATAAGCACACTGCTTTGATTCATTAAATTAATATAAATATATGTGCTTTTGAAAAAAAATATAATATTTGTGAAATGTTATTCCAAAATGCACAGCTTCATTGTTGAATAGAATTTGCTGTACTAGTCTATGGATTATAACTTGAAATATAACTGAAAGAAAAACATTTGTTTTAAGTATTTGCTTATAATATAAGAAGTCATTATTGTATATCTGATGCTAATGCAAATTGGAAGAGACTTCATAATACTAATGCTAAGAACTTCATAAAGGAGTGGGTACTATGTAATCCTCCATATGTTGGCAAACCTCAATTTTTAGCATTTTCTAACATTGTCTATGCTGCTGAAACATCTGGGAAATGAAGTTTAGTAATATATGGAGGACTGAAATGTAATCTTATAGCCATTATTTTATGCAACATAAAGGTCTATTGTATTTTACTATTGTATATGGTTTAGAACAGTGTTTGCATTAATGGAACTAGCAGCATTTATAACTGTAAATATAAAATAGCCAGTAAATCTGCTTATTTTACTTTGAATGATTCTTTTTTGAATAACCTATGTTTAATATAAAGATCTTTGACAGCTTTTTATATGGAAACAACAGATGAACATGGTTTCAAGATTTCAATCCTGTTGTAAATTAGCCAACAGGCTAGTCTTTATATGGATGGGCTAAATACTATACGTTGATGCCATTTGGAATTAAGTAATGAAAATTATTTGAAGGAAAAAGAAATGATAAGGGAGTTAGTGCTGTGAGTAACAGTCACTGGAGCAGGGCATATTTCTGCCAGAAAAAAGCCAGGATCTCAAAACAATAGTAATAGCAGTAGTATTTAAAAGGAGAGTTACTATGTGAACATGATAGAAAGTATGTAGATTATTCTTATGACTCCAAATGACTGTGAATCAGTTATTCATTCTGTTGCACAAGTATTTGTGACTCCATTCTTGAGACATTTATTTCATACCAATGTACAGTTTGCAATGTTAAATGTGTAATTGATGATGTGTATAGCAACAATTAATAGGTGTGGTAAAAGCTGGAAATTAAATGAAAATATATTCAAAATTCATACCATAATTTAAATGTTATACAATATTGTTTTTGAATGTTGTCTAGGATGTTGGCTTGAACTGATTGGTTTTGTAGTTTTAAATATTATTATTATAAACTGCCCAAAGTTGTGTAGTGGGCCATAAGGAAATCATGTATAGTAAAATACAATAAACCTCTTCACTTATATACAAGCCTTAATTTGCTACTGTATAACTATTTTTTATCTAGTGAAGTAATACAGTATATATTGTAGAAGATAATAGCAACTATATTGGTAAAAATGATAGCTAATCAATTTTTTTACCATTTCTAAAAATAATAATTCACCTGTGATATTAATATCCAACAGCAAGAAACATTGGAGAAAATTGGTAAGATGAAATCATTAAAACTACCTGTTTGTCTCTAGAGCCCTCACTCATGGCTTTTAATTTTCTACTTATAAAAAGATTTTAGGGATCAATAGGAAGATCTGTTGGCAGTATTAAATTTAATTAGAGTAATCAAAAACTATGCTCAGAGCATGAAAACTGCAAAGGAGAGCTTCAGGAAGATGGTGGTAAGCAGCATGTGTCAGTATAGCCTCTTTTACTTGTCCATAAGCACTAACCTAAGAAAAGTCCCAAATGGGGCACATGGTTGGTTATTTCATTGACTTTGATCTGTTGTTTTTTTTTTGGAGGGGGGGGAACAGTTTATTTTCCCATACTACCACTGATCAATGATTTCCTTTCAGCACAGATGTAATTAAACAGTTCTGCCCAGTTTGCATTCTGTTGTCTGGAAATTTATTATTCTGTAAAGAAGATCAATATATTGCAGTAGCCTTGTTTTAAAGCAGATCAGAAGGGATCCTACTGATAGAGTAAGGTATAGGGCAAGGCAAGCAGGAAAAGAGCTTCAGGACACAAACAAGATGTTTACCTTGTACTTTAAGCTTCTCTAGTCACAGCACATCCTGTCTGGCAATTAGTATTTTGTAATCTATTTTTTCTTCAATGTTTTAAAAGTCATATAGTCTGATTGTTTGCATTGTTGTTGTTTTTTAAAAAAAGTTTTATTAATTTTCTAGTTTTACATTTAAGTATTTAAAAAGCAACGTGGCGGCTGGGTTAATCAATAATTCAATAACATACAAGTGTCTTTAGTACAAATCTCAAATTACCACATTAAATATTTCCTCTCTTTTCCCCCTAGTATTTACTGTCTCATGTTTAAGCTAATACAATTCTTATTATATCAATTAAGCAAAAATCACATTGTTACTTTTATCAATAGTTTTAGCTTATACATATCCTAATTGCTTTAACATTCAATCTTTATAGACAATCAATATCCTGTAATTAGTTTTTCCCAATTTTTAGTTTTCCATCAATATTTAAATTTAACATTTAATATTTATAATTTCCAAGTTTTAGGTAACCAAAGTTTCCTTTACCACAGTTCATCACAAAATCTAATGTTCAAAATACATGTCCTATCTATTTGAATATATTCTATTTCTCACCATCTTATATCATCTAATTGATAATACAGTATAAAGTTCTTATTTTCTACTAATTTCCAAATGTCTTAAATTTAATGACCAAAATTTCCCTTATTTCAACATCAAATACTTCCTCTCTTTTTCTCTTAGTATCTACTATGTCATATTTAAACTAATATAGTTCTTATTTTATCAACTACGTAAAGACATGTTTATTACATTTATATAAAAAATTAGCTTATATATATATCTTAATTACTTTTACATTCAATCTTTATAGACACAATATCCTATTTATTTGTTTTCCCCAATTTTTAATTTCCCATCAGTATTCAAATTTAACTTTTGATATTTATACTTCCAAGTTTTTAATGACCAAAGTTTTCTTTATCTCAATTCATAGCATAATCTAGTATTCAAAGTACACATCTTGTCTGTTTGAGTACATTCTATTTTAATTAATAACATAACATCCTCACTAATAAATCCAAATCCCAATTTTCTTCAGCCTTATTCTAGCTTTCTTTCTTTGCCAACTCACCTTCCATGTCCATGCTTTTAAATCATCAAATAGATCTCCCTCTGTTATTGTATATATTATTTGAAATAAAAGAGACCATCCAATCACCATTCTTTTGGAAGGACTAACAAATCATCTCTCTATCTCCTCGTAGTTGTCCTGAAATGTTTATCTTCCCTTCGGTCTGTTCTTCTTCTTGCTCCTCAGATTTCTTCTGGTTTATATAGAAAGTCTTTTCTATTTTCAGTGTCATCAGTCCCTTTTGTGGGTTTTCCATTAACTGTGTTTGTTGGTCCATTGAATCCTCTATCATAATATTTGATTTTTCCACTTCTTCTATTGTGTTCTGCGTAATCGATTCTTTAATTGTAGTCAAAGTTAGGGTTTGAATATCTAGGCTGACATTTTGTTTTTTTCTATAGCATCTTATTTTGTCAGAAGCTGTACGAATAGTTCCATGAATTGCTTTCAACATAGAAAGAATCTGTTCCTGATCTTCATCCATATTCTCTTAGTGGTGTATTAAATTAAAAGCTTTACAATCAGGGGATGAAAATAATTTTACCACTGGGTATAGAACACAGCTGAGCTTCTCACAGCTGATATCTGCCAAGGTTGAAGGAGTCTTATCTGTAGTTTGGGCTTCAAGCCACGTCTCTTTTAAACAGTAACAGGTTATAGTATCAGATTTAGCCACAAGATGTCACCAATGCCGTTTAAGGTTTTTTTAAGTCCAAAATTTTTATAATTCTTTTTCCAATTTTACTTCTTTTTTGTAAGTACAAATCCAAATCTTCAATAGGGATAAGAAATCTTTTGGTACCCAAATTTTAGAAACATATAAATCCACTTAAAATAAGGTTATTCTTTCAGCGTTTTAATAGTCGCCTGAATAGTCAGTCGCCGCTGCTCTTAGAGGGAGGGATAGTATTTCCCTTCCCTCTCTCCACAGGGGGGAAAATACTTTGGGCAGCTTATACAGGTAGAAAAGATAGTTAGGATTGAAGAGAGGTTCAGATCTCACCCAGTCTCATCCACGCTTCTTTAGAAGTGCTTGGTGGTAAGTTTGACTTCAGCTGTCTGCAGCCTAGTGATGGGCCATATTTCTATGGCCGGTCTTTCGTCCACCGGTTTGGAGGGTTGCCCCTGATCAAGCGGAAGGGCTACCACCCTCCCGCGATCAAGCGGGGATACCCTCCTTGCTTGTCGCCCTTACAGGGCGACTTTCAACCTTTCCAGGGTCCCCCAGCGATGCAAAATCGAAAGCGGAACACGGAGCTCGCCTTCCAGAAGCTGTGGCAGCCGCTGTGATATTAAAGCATGATGTCAAGTGACCATGGTACTTAGCAATGGCAACCCCAGCAGTCCTGGTTGCATTCATAGCTCCAAATGCATGGGAAGTGGAGAGAGTCCTATGTAACAAGTGTAGGGGTGCTGCGGGGGGGGGGGCTGAGAAGATCCTGGTCAGCCTGGTGTAGGCCATGCATGAGTTGAAGGATGCTGCAGAGGGGCTGAAGCTCAGGAAGGCCAGGAAAAAGAGTGTGAGGTGTGTGTGCGTGCAGCATGCAAATGCAGGGAGGTTGATGAAAAAATAGGCTGCAGCTTAGGGCTTCTTGGCTAGCCATGGCTCTGGGGCAAAGTGCAGCCTGATCAAGCAGCATGTGCAAATGGGCTTCTTGTCACTCCAGACTTGTGGTCCATCAAGAAGTCCCTTTGCATTGCACTGTTAGTCTGGGGTGACTTCCTGCTGCAAAGGGGTTCATGCTGTACTGCAGCTCAAGTGCTCTTGGACTAAAGCTACCAAATTGAAAACAGTGAACAAAGAAGGTAGAATATTATATCTTTTTAGAGCACCTTCCATAAATTTAGTGTGAACCATATCAGAGGTCTTTTTAGCATCCAGCAAATTTAGAACTGATTCTAATTTTTCTGCCATGGTATCCAGAATATCAATCACAAAGCAGATATTGTCAGATGCTTGCTTATTTTATCTAGATTGAGATGAATGTATTAAATCAGTAATCTTTGATATAGGATGAAGTTAATATTTTACAATCTATATTGAGCAAGGATTCTAGTCTATAACTTGGAACTTTGTCGGGCTTTAAGATTACTATAAGATTACTATAACTCATAGAAATATAAAAGAAATATGATATAGGAGATGACCAGGCTGAGCCCAAGGGAGGGGTCAAACGCATCATCAGTCATGAGTCCCTTCACATCCACAAGAGAGCTAAGTCCACCCCACCGTGAATTACAGTTTATTGCAAGCTTAAATTTGTAGTAGATCTTTATACTCATTTGAACTGCTTGGATCTCCTGATTTCCCTGGTGTTTGACATTAGCAGATTGCATTATAGATGTCTAATTATATTGGTGTTAGCAGGTCTTTGAATGTTCTGCTCTCCAGATCCACCAAGTTCAGTGTTTCCCAATTTCATAGATTCTTGTCATGTAAAACAATTTCTTATCATGTTCAATTTATTGTTATCTTCCTAGTAAATCAGTTCCATTTCAGTATTTCCCAAGAAATTAATAATTTTCTATTCCATAGCAGAACTCTCTACATAAATGAGTATAAAAAGTATAAAATGTATAATTGACTCAGTAATTAACTATTCATTATTGACTTGAACTCCTGATATCAAATTTAATTGTTTTTTTACTTGTTAAAAAAATGATCCAGTAACTTGCAAGCTTTCCCACCTGATTCCTAGTGGCACTGATGTGACATGTATTAGCCACAATTTAGTCAATTTAGTAGCCCTAATGAAAGTTTTGTGCTGTAAATACGTGATATGATTCATCTATGACAGGGGTGTCAAGCCCGATCACATCATGGGCCATATTGTGACGTATCGGGATGTTTTTTGCCCTTGCGGGGCCGGGGTGGGCGTGGCATGCCCGGGCCGCGTGTTGGACATGCCTGATCTATGAGGATTCTAGCCTATAACAAAATTGAATATTTGTCTTTTCCAACTATATAAAATTAAAATCTTCACATTTATTTTTTTGTTTATTGCTCTGGGAAGTGATTTGGCTAGATGCTTTAAATATATCCTGGAGAATTAACGTTTTAGTAGAAACCTGATTTAGGAGGAGGAGGAAGAATTTTCTTCTTGCTAAATTCCACAAAAGGAAAATTCCTTAGAAGAGAATTATTCAGATACTATATAGAATTGGCTGGTTTGCACTCTTTAAATTTCAGAAAATGTTCCTAGAACATAGTTTAAACTATCAAAGTCTCATGTTGTGGAAGTATGTCATGGTTGAATCAAAGTAGTCCCAGCACTCAGGACTGTGACTCCTAAGCTGGGAGAGAGGTTCCCACAGATCCCAGGAACAACATAAGAGCTCTCTGTCCAGAAAAGTGCCGTGTGAAGAACAGCTAAAATACTGTGCAGAATCCTCAAATTCCACTTAGAGGTGAGAAGGGAATGTTTTATATATATATGATTCAAGCAGGAACAGGCTACACTGAACAGCACAACCAAGTAGCTGGCATTGTGTACAGAAGACATGTCAAACACAAGGCCCGGAGGCCGGATGCGGCCCACAAAGTGGTTTCATGTGGCCCGCGAAGCCATCCTGGAAACAGTGAGGGCCAGCCTAGCCAAGGCTGGCCGGGAGCCAATGTACAATTTTCTGGTGGCCATCTATGTTGAAATGCATTCAGTCTTAGCTCCACAAGGCTGTCTGGAAACAGCAAGGGACCAGCCCCTGCAGCGTTGGCCCTGCCCCCTGGGTGCATGCTGGGGAGGTGTCACCCTTTGTGAGGAATGAAGAAATGGACCATGCCTTGGCGCTTGCCCCGGTCCCACCCCCTTCTGCCAGAGACCCTCAGATCTGTCCCACTCCTGCCCAGGCCCCCACAGGCACCCTTGATGTGAACGATGTAGAGCTGGCCATGCCCACCCAGTAGGCCACACCCACTCNATGTAATTAAACAGTTCTGCCCAGTTTGCATTCTGTTGTCTGGAAATTTATTATTCTGTAAAGAAGATCAATATATTGCAGTAGCCTTGTTTTAAAGCAGATCAGAAGGGATCCTACTGATAGAGTAAGGTATAGGGCAAGGCAAGCAGGAAAAGAGCTTCAGGACACAAACAAGATGTTTACCTTGTACTTTAAGCTTGTCTAGTCACAGCACATCCTGTCTGGCAATTAGTATTTTGTAATCTATTTTTTCTTCAATGTTTTAAAAGTCATATAGTCTGATTGTTTGCATTGTTGTTGTTTTTTAAAAAAAAGTTTTATTAATTTTCTAGTTTTACATTTAAGTATTTAAAAAGCAACGTGGCGGCTGGGTTAATCAATAATTCAATAACATACAAGTGTCTTTAGTACAAATCTCAAATTACCACATTAAATATTTCCTCTCTTTTCCCCCTAGTATTTACTGTCTCATGTTTAAGCTAATACAATTCTTATTATATCAATTAAGCAAAAATCACATTGTTACATTTATCAATAGTTTTAGCTTATACATATCCTAATTGCTTTAACATTCAATCTTTATAGACAATCAATATCCTGTAATTAGTTTTTCCCAATTTTTAGTTTTCCATCAATATTTAAATTTAACATTTAATATTTATAATTTCCAAGTTTTAGGTAAACAAAGTTTCCTTTACCACAGTTCATCACAAAATCTAATGTTCAAAATACATGTCCTATCTATTTGAATATATTCTATTTCTCACCATCTTATATCATCTAACTGATAATACAGTATAAAGTTCTTATTTTCTACTAATTTCCAAATGTCTTAAATTTAATGACCAAAATTTTCCTTATTTCAACATCAAATACTTCCTCTCTTTTTCTCTTAATATCTACTATCTCATATTTAAACTAATATAGTTCTTATTTTATCAACTACGTAAAGACATGTTTATTACATTTATATAAAAAATTAGCTTATATATATCTTAATTACTTTTACATTCAATCTTTATAGACACAATATCCTATTTATTTGTTTTCCCCAATTTTTAATTTCCCATCAATATTCAAATTTAACTTTTGATATTTATACTTCCAAGTTTTTAATGACCAAAGTTTTCTTTATCTCAATTCATAGCATAATCTAGTATTCAAAGTACACATCTTGTCTGTTTGAGTACATTCTATTTTAATTAATAACATAACATCCTCACTAATAAATCCAAATCCCAATTTTCTTCAGCCTTATTCTAGCTTTCTTTCTTTGCCAACTCACCTTCCATGTCCATGCTTTTAAATCATCAAATAGATCTCCCTCTGTTATTGTATATATTATTTGAAATAAAAGAGACCATCCAATCACCATTCTTTTGGAAGGACTAACAAATCATCTCTCTATCTCCTCGTAGTTGTCCTGAAATGTTTATCTTCCCTTCAGTCTGTTCTTCTTGCTCCTCAGATTTCTTCTGGTTTATATAGAAAGTCTTTTCTATTTTCAGTGTCATCAGTCCCTTTTGTGGGTTTTCCATTAACTGTGTTTGTTGGTCCATTGAATCCTCTATCATAATATTTGATTGTTCCACTTCTTCTATTGTGTTCTGCGTAATCGATTCTTTAATTGTAGTCAAAGTTAGGGTTTGAATAGCTAGGCTGACATTTTGTTTTTTTCTATAGCATCTTATTTTGTCAGAAGCTGTACGAATAGTTCCATGAATTGCTTTCAACATAGAAAGAATCTGTTCCTGATCTTCATCCATATTCTCTTAGTGGTGTATTAAATTAAAAGCTTTACAATCAGGGGATGAAAATAATTTTACCACTGGGTATAGAACACAGCTGAGCTTCTCACAGCTGATATCTGCCAAGGTTGAAGGAGTCTTATCTGTAGTTTGGGCTTCAAGCCAAGTCTCTTTTAGACAGTAACAGGTTATAGTATCAGATTTAGCCACAAGATGTCACCAATGCCGTTTAAGGTTTTTTAAAGTCCAAAATTTTTATAATTCTTTTCCAATTTTACTTCTTTTTTGTAAGTACAAATCCAAATCTTCAATAGGGATAAGAAATCTTTTGGTACCCAAATTTTAGAAACATATAAATCCACTTAAAATAAGGTTATTCTTTCAGCGTTTTAAACTCCCCTGAATAGTCAGTCGCCGCTGCTCTTAGAGGGTGGGATAGGATTTCCCTTCCCTCTCTCCACAGGGGGGAAAATACTTTGGGCAGCTTATACAGGTAGAAAAGATAGTTAGGATTGAAGAGAGGTTCAGATCTCACCCAGTCTCATCCACGCTTCTTTAGAAGTGCTTGGTGGTAAGTTTGACTTCAGCTGTCTGTAGCCTAGTGACGGGCCATATTCAGCTGTCTGTAGCCTAGTGATGGGCAGCTTATACAGGTAGAAAAGATAGTTAGGATTGAAGAGAGGTTCAGATCTCACCCAGTCTCATCCACGCTTCTTTAGAAGTGCTTGGTGGTAAGTTTGACTTCAGCTGTCTGTAGCCTAGTGACGGGCCAGTCTTTCGTCCACCGGTTTGGAGGGTTGCCCCTGATCAAGCGGAAGGGCTACCGCCCTCCCGCGATCAAGCGGGGATCCCCTCCTTGCTTGTCGCCCTTACAGGGCGACTTTCAACCTTTCCAGGGTCCCCCAGCGATGCAAAATCGAAAGCGGAAGACGGAGCTCGCCTTCCAGAAGCTGTGGCGGCCGCTGTGATATTAAAGCATGATGTCAAGTGACCATGGTACTTAGCAATGGCAACCCCAGCAGTCCTGGTTGCATTCATAGCTCCAAATGCATGGGAAGTGGAGAGAGTCCTATGTAACAAGTGTAGGGGTGCTGCGGGGGGGGGGGGCTGAGAAGATCCTGGTCAGCCTGGTGTAGGCCATGCATGAGTTGAAGGATGCTGCAGAGGGGCTGAAGCTCAGGAAGGCCAGGAAAAAGAGTGTGAGGTGTGTGTGCGTGCAGCATGCAAATGTAGGGAGGTTGATGAAAAAATAGGCTGCAGCTTAGGGCTTCTTGGCTAGCCATGGCTCTGGGGCAAAGTCCAGCCTGATCAAGCAGCATGTGCAAATGGGCTTCTTGTCACTCCAGACTTGTGGTCCATCAAGAAGTCCCTTTGCATTGCACTGTTAGTCTGGGGTGACTTCCTGCTGCAAAGGGGTTCATGCTGTACTGCAGCTCAAGTGCTCTTGGACTAAAGCTACCAAATTGAAAACAGTGAACAAAGAAGGTAGAATATTATATCTTTTTAGAGCACCTTCCATAAATTTAGTGTGAACCATATCAGAGGTCTTTTTAGCATCCAGCAAATTTAGAACTGATTCTAATTTTTCTGCCTTGGTATCCAGAATATCAATCACAAAGCAGATATTGTCAGATGCTTGCTTATTTTATCTAGATTGAGATGAATGTATTAAATCTGTAATCTTTGATTTAGGATGAAGTTAATATTTTACAATCTATATTGAGCAAGGATTCTAGTCTATAACTTGCACATCTAGTTGGAACTTTGTTGGGCTTTAAGATTACTATAACTCATAGAAATATAAAAGAAATATGATATAGGAGATGACCAGGCTGAGCCCGAGGGAGGGGTCAAACGCATCATCAGTCATGAGTCCCTTCACATCCACAAGAGATCTAGGTCCACCCCACCGTGAATTACAGTTTATTGCAAGCTTAAATTTGTAATAAATCTTTATACCCATTTGAACTGCTTGGATCTCCTGATTTCCCTGGTGCTTGACATTAGCAGATTGCATTATAGATGTCTAATTATATTGGTGTTACAGGTCTTTGAATGTTCTGCTCTCCAGATCCACCAGGTTCAGTGTTTCCCAATTTCATAGATTCTTGTCATGTAAAACAATTTCTTATCATGTTCAATTTATTGTTATCTTCCTAGTAAATCAGTTCTATTTCAGTATTTCCCAAGAAATTAATAATTTTATATTCCATAGCAGAACTCTCTACATAAATGAGTATAAAAAGTATAAAATGTATAATTGACTCAGTAATTAACTATTCATTATTAACTTGAACTCCTGATATCAAATTTAATTGTTTTTTTACTTGTTAAAAAAATGATCCAGTAACTTGCAAGCTTTCCCACCTGATTCCTAGTGGCACTGATGTGACATGTATTAGCCACAATTTAGTCAATTGTAGTAGCCCTAATGAAAGCTTTGTGCTGTAAATACGTGATATGATTCATCTATGACAGGGGTGTCAAGCCCGATCACATCATGGGCCATATTGTGACGTATCGGGATGTTTTTTGCCCTTGCGGGGCCGGGGTGGGCATGGCCTGCACGGGCTGCGTGTTGGACATGCCTGATCTATGAGGATTCTAGCCTATAACAAAATTGAATATTTGTCTTTTCCAACTATATAAAATTAAAATCTTCACATTTATTTGTTTGTTTGTTTATTGCTCTGGGAAGTGATTTGGCTAGATGCTTTAAATATATCCTGGAGAATTAATGTTTGAGTAGAAACCTGATTTAGGAGGAGGAGGAAGAATTTTCTCCTTGCTAAATTCCACAAAAGGAAAATTCCTCAGAAGAGAATTATTCAGATACTATATAGAATTGGCTGGTTTGCAATCTTTAAATTTCAGAAAATGTTCCTAGAACATAGTTTAAACTATCAAAGTCTCATGTTGTGGAAGTATGTCATGGTTGAATCAAAGTAGTCCCAGCACTCAGGACTGTGACTCCTAAGCTGGGAGAGAGGTTCCCACAGATCCCAGGAACAACATAAGAGCTCTCTGTCCAGAAAAGTGCAATGTGAAGAACAGCTAAAATACTGTGCAGAATCCTCAAATTCCACTTAGAGGTGAGAAGGGAATGTTTTATATATATATGATTCAAGCAGGAACAGGCTACACTGAACAGCACAACCAAGTAGCTGGCATTGTGTACAGCAGACATGTCAAACACAAGGCCCGGGGGCCGGATGCGGCCCACGAAGTGGTTTCATGTGGCCCGCGAAGCCATCCTGGAAACAGTGAGGGAACAGCCCCCGCTGCCTTGGCCCTGGCCCAGGCTGGCCGGGAGCCAATGTACAATTTTGTGGTGGCCATCTATGTTGAAATGCATTCAGTCTTAGCTCCACAAGGCCGTCTGGAAACAGCAAGGGACCAGCCCTGCAGTGTTGGCCCTGCCCCCTGGGTGCATGCTGGGGAGGTGTCACCCTTTGTGAGGAATGAAGAAATGGACCATGCCTTGGCGCTTGCCCCGGTCCCACCCCCTTCGGCCAGAGACCCTCAGATCTGTCCCACTCCTGCCCAGGCCCCCACAGGCACCCTTGACGTGAATGATGTAGAGCTGGCCATGCCCACCCAGTAGGCCACACCCACTCCATCCACGCCCACCCAGTAGGCCACACACACCCTGGCCACACACACTCCGCCCCCCCGAGGGCAACCGCAATGCTGATGCGGCCCTGAATGAAATTGAGTTTGACACCCCTGGTGTACAGGAATATCTGCACAATATACCATCCATAGGAGTGAGAAGATAGACAGGTAAGCAGGCAGGCAGGCATGTATGTGGTATGTGGATATGAATTGTCCTTCACTGGCACAGTGTTCATATTCCACATCAGTTGTAAAATTGCTATTAAGAATAACAAATCCATTGCTTTGCGTATCTACTAATGTACCTGTAGTTTATCCAATCTATCTCCTAGGCCTCAATGAGAGCAATTCATTAGGTAGAATATGTGCTTCTTGCAACATATTGATATACAGTTGCAATTTTTCAAATCTGTCACTTCCCTTTTTTAATCTGAGTCTCTTTACAGTATAACTATTTAAGATACACCTCCTTGAGACAAAAGTTTTTTCAATATCACCTTCTCATCTTAAATGCGCACAAAGAAAATATGTAAATAGTGAATACAGATCTAAAGTGAAAAACTTAAAATATATTAAAAAATCTTCAATAAATAAAATGAAATGAAGATGTCTACCTCAACTGTACGAATATCACAAACAAGACAAAAGCAAAATAAAAACTTAACTCAATTTTATACTTTGGTTTGGTGCCTCCTTCCTTTTATTCCCATACTTACCTTAATTTTCTATAAGGCAGAAGTAATTTCTTTTATAATCTTCATCACAGTTTATCTTTTAGAGATGAATTACAGACTAGATGTTGGAATCGCTCTCTGTTTTATCTGGACAGAGCAGTAGTGTCACAAAGGGTGGAAATAATGTTGATATCCATTCCAGAGAAAAGTTAGATGATACAGTGTCAAGAATCATATTTCATTTGTTACACACATTAATTTGCATGTTTGAGGTTGACAGACTTCAGGAAGCAACCATCTGGATGCTTGTAGTTCTCTCCTTTAAGGATATATCTTTTTCAGCAGACTAATGGTTATTAATTACTGAATTCATACTTTCCTTTTTTATGGTTTACTCTGACTCCTATGAATCAGTGTAGGAGACTATGAGCAGAGAACCAGTCACCAAAGCAGAGCAGGGAGCAGGTGAGGACAGACTCAGATAATGAGGAGCCTGATCCTGGCAGGGCACTTAGCCCCAGGATATGCAGAAATTTCAAAGCCCATAGTAAAGACTTTTCAGGAAACAAAGATAGTGCCCTTACTATAGCCACACATGCAACTGGGGCTGCTTAGGAGCTGCCTCCAGGACCATTGAAATAACTTTCCAAGAATTGACCTGCATTTCCATGGACTTGTTTCATTCTCAGACTTAAACCGGCTTGTAGAATGTTGGAGTTTGAATCCTCAATTAACACAGACCACAGAAACCAGCTGTCCACCATCTAGCTCTGCTTTTTGTTTCTAAGAACTATGACCCTGGACCAGGGTTCTCTGGTTTTCTGCCCTTGGATTCTTGAAGGAATGGCTTTCACCTGCACTTGCTCTCTAGCTAGAAGGCAGGAGCTTACTTTCCCTGTGTTTTTTCTGGACCTGAGCATTCACTGGGTAGTGAACCAAAAATTCAACCTACCTTCTTAGCTGTTGCAATTCAAGTTCCATCATTAAACCATTTGCAAAGTGCTATTGTGAGATTGCTCAGTCTAGAATAGATCATATTCCATTGAGAAATGATGGTCAGGCTTACTGCTAATAAAATAAAGCAACAAATGAAAAAAGATATCACTCATTCAAATTAGCAGCTGGCAAATTTATACACAAACATTATACTTAAATAAAAACATTTTTGCTAATTGGTACAATGTGAACAGATACAGGATATAGGAGCATCCAGAGAAGACTTCCATTTTTGCAAGAAATGTGACTCTGATGTTTCAGGACCAAAGGAAAAGCCTTTTTTAAAGCTTTTTATAGACAGCCTGTTTCCAGCAATTCTACCAATTTATCCTAATCCTATGTTCAGACCCATTTCAGATTTTAAATATGTATATATTACATCCATATTCATATAACTTCCTATTAATCTTGATGTATATTCAGCTATATTCTCCTGTATATTATTTACAATGACTCTTTAAGGTTCTGTGGTTTTGAGATAAGAGAGTGGTTCAAGACTATTCAGGGATTTTCTTGGCTTAATGGAAATTTAGATCATCCTAACCACAGATTTTCAGTCTAAACATTCTAATGTGGCAAATTATTTTTGTCCATTATAACTTACGTTTTCAGTCAGATATTACATTCTGTTCATTAACAAGGGATTACAAATAATACAATCTAAATAATAATATCATTTAAATCTGAACTACTAATCTTCTTTCACTGATTTTGAACTTACGTTTTTCTTAATTATTCATGTAAAATAAAATTAATATATTAAAGTCTAAATGATAAAGATTTGCACAATGGCAAACTCAGGTATAGCACACAAAACCTTATGTGTTTTAATCAATTGCTAAGTCAGAAAAGGTGCTATCAAACTCTCTGTTTTTTGGCTGTTATAAGTCTTTTATCTACTGTGAAAGATAAAACTTGTGCTATGTAAGTGGCATACTTCTAGAAAGTTTCAGACAAGGATATTTCAATTAAGCGTGGAGGGAAATAGGAATACAGCATGTAATTTCACATTTGCTTTTCTAGTTTTTTAAAAGAAAAACTGGCTACTTAACATACGTTAAGATAATTAATATGATATATATGTTGCATACTTCCTTTCGTCTTAATTTTAGATCTTCAGCCTTTATATTCTATTCAGACTCTTCCACATTTCCATACTTATTACAGGTAGTCGTCAACTTATGGCCATAATTGAGCCCAACATTTGTGTTGCTAAGCAAGAGAGTTGTTAAGTAAGTTTTGCCCCATTTAAAGACTTATCTTGCCACAGTTATTAAGTGAATCATTGCAACTGTAAGTAAATAATATGGTTGTTAAGTGAGTCTGGCTTCCCTGTTGACTTGTCAGAAGGTTGCAAAAGGTGATCACATGGCCCTGGGACACTGCAACTGTCAGAAATATGAGTCAGTTGCCAAGTGTCTAAATTTGGATTACATGACCATGGGGAGGCTGCCATGATCATGTGTGAAAAATGGTCATAAGTCACTTTTTTCAGTGCTGTTGTAACTTTGAATGGTCTCTAAACAAACTGTTGTAAGTCGAGGACTGCCTCTATTTCTTTTGAATTTCTCCATTTTTTTTCTTATTTAGATTTTCTCTGTTTAACCCTCCCCAATTTTGTCTGCTACATCTGGGTATCTGCTTTTCTTTTTTAATCCTCTGCAATCATTTATTCAATTGGAACTTTTTTAAAATATATCCTTTTCTGCTTAAATCTTAAGTTATGATCATTCAATTTATTCCTGATTGAATTCACTGATTCTCTTAATTAAAAGACTTGTTACCCTTGCTTTGACAGTAACCTATTTAAGTCTTTTTTTTCTAGAGGATGTAGTCATGGACATTCAGTTCTTCAAACTCTTTTATTTTCTAAAATATCTATGAATACCCAATAGTATCTTATCTATCTGTTGCATTGATTCTTGGCATTATGTGTGTATCTGTGTGTGTTTCTGATTGTGCGTATTTGTTAGGGTAATGCATAATAACTTTCTTTGAAAGGGATTTGTGTCCAATCTTTTGAATGCTAAAGTCCTTTTTAATTAATAATACTATATTTACCCAAATGGTGTATTTTTTAAAAGAAAGAATCATCTTAGTTGTCGTTAATGTAAAGGAAGCAAACACATTCTTTGTTATCTTGCCTTTTGAATGTGGGAGATAGGTCTTTACTTCAGGGTTATCTTCCTATAGGTAAATAGGACACACACACACACACACACACCTCTACAGCTGGGCAGTGCTTCAAATTTGATTTCTGAATATTGCTTTGGAGTGGACAGGAATATAAAAAGTGCTTGTCTGCAATACTGCAGTAATGTAATTCTGGAGAAAGACATAACTACTTCATGGTGATGCAGAGAGATGCTAGATCTACATACCTGTGTACTCTGAGATATTATTTGGAAATCAGATCTGACGATCTATGCATCTTTAGTATTTTTATTACAAAATGAGCTACCTGAAGGGAGATTTATTTTTATTTATTAACAGTACTTCTAGGCCACCCCAATGTTTATAATTCTTTTTCCATATAGATGAGCAACTCTATAACAAATAAAAACATTATTTTCAATATCAGGCATATTATATGTATAGTAAGTATGTACACTTATATGTACATTTTGAGAGGAAGCAACTAAATTTCGTTTTTAATGTGTGCCGTTGTGCCCACAGGGAAAAATGACAATAAAGATTATCTATCTATCTATCTATCTATCTATCTATCTATCTATCTATCTATCTATCTATCTATCTATCTATCTATCTATCTATCTATCTATTGATAATTGGAAATAATGTTTTTATCTGCTATATATGGTTGCCCATTATGAGAAAAAACTGCACTCTAACGTGGTATTGTATTAAAATTAAATATATAAATTCATTTCACTCCTCTTCATAAACACATCAAAAGGTTTTTATAAAGTGGTTAACTAATCACTTACTATATTAAATAGCAGAAAGAAAACTAATTAACCTCCTAAATAAGGAAAACATTGCATTAGTTTTTATTGCAAGACTTAGTACATTGAAATGATTTTCATCTTAAAAAATATAGTGTTGATTTTTAAAAAAAAAATCTTTTTTTTTCTTGACTAAAAATAACATCACAAGCATGTTGGTTATATTGTTAATTGTTTTGACCATAGAATTAATTTTAAAGTCAAAGGGTGCCTTGCTTTTTCATCATTTGTAGTACAGAATATTCAGCATGTCACAGATGTTCATGAATAATGTCCATTTAAAACTGCTGGCAAGAGTGCTGGTGAGTTGGCTAGATGAATTAAATGTTGGGGGGATCTGACAGGCAGCACGCTGCTTTGTGATCATTCCAAAGTTCTAATAATCTCCCTCACCTACTCTGCCTGCCACTAATGAAAGAGAATAGGTGATTGCACCTCAGGCTATGTTCTGCGCCTAATGACTCCTCGAAAGGCAGATTTATGAAGAAAAAATTAACTTTGAATGAGGATTGAATTGGCCCTGACAGTCTGATAGACTGTGACACAGATTCGGTGGCAAAACAGACGTAGCTCTAATTGATTATCAATATTTTAAGCAAAGTGATGAAAATAAGCATTAAGTGATGAGAAACACAGTCTTAATACAGTAGGTAATAACCAGGATTTGGAAAGTCCTTGGGGATATTTATCTGATTGTATCACATCTCACTTCTAAAAGTTGTATGTTTGCATTCTATTGTCTTTCCCCCCCACTGTACAGGTCTAAGATTAGAAAGTTAACATTCCTGGTAAATCTAGTTTTTCTAGATTCAAATAATTTAAATTATTGGATCTAGAAGATGCTTGCTGGCTCCAAGATATATTTTATATTATATTTAGAAATGTGTATGTGAAAAATCCCAGGGTAACAAAACTTGACACAATTTAAATTCACTTATATTGTTTCTCAGTAAAATTATTTGTGGCACAAAGACAACGATAAGGCACTATTTGAAAAACTCCATGTTTATTGGACCTTCCTATGATGATGTTGCATTATTTAATATGATTCCAAATATTGTTTGGTGATATATGTGTGTATCTTTTATATCTAATGAACAAAATAATTATATAACTAGTATATGACATTATCCATTGAACAAATGGACAAGAATCATATAGTTTTCAGCAAGTTTAATCGTACTTGCTGTATATATAAAACTATAAATATATGTTAATTCAATCTGAGAAAAAAATATGAAAACAAGTATTTAGAAGCACTATTTTCGTCTACATTTTCCAAAATATAATTGTATCTTCAGAAATACAGTCAAAATGAATATCATCTGCTTGCTTTGAAGCAATACTTTTTCTAATTTCTTGTTCTTATTAAAAATATTGTTTCCTTTAGCATAATTTTATTCCAGCATAAATTTTTCTAGCTGCATTCATGGGCAAACAGATGAAAAGATTTTAGTTTAATTTAATACTTCAGGATTAGGCCAACAACCAAAAATGAGTGATTTATCTGTCATTGCACTTGTTTCATTCCAACAGACAGACTGCATGGTTAAATAAAGATATAAATTATTCTTGTTGCGCCATCTAGTGAATAACTGGTTCTTTATGAATAAGTGTTGCCTTCATGATTCATTGACAGTACCTAAATGGAAGTCATTAAATAAAATCAGAAGTTTAATACTGTTGTATTCTAGCTCTTAGACTTTTTTATTTGCAATTTCTACTCTAATCTATTATTCATTTTTATCAAAATCAAAGTCTATGGAATTATTTTATTACATTACTTGCAGCGCTACTAATTCTTATTTTTAGTTTATAAAAGCAATTTTTCCCTAAATATAAGTATAGTTATAAAGTAATATAAATGTAGTTGTATAAGAAGGGTCATGGGAATCTAGGTAGAAATGTTCACAGCATGACTATTTTCTGTTTATGTTAAATTACAGCAACTGAAAGCTTTTCCAGATGATTTATCTAGAAACATGACTTCGTCCTTAACTTGAAGCTCTCCTTTGAGGCTTGCACTTAGAACAAAGGACCTGGATAAAACATTATAGTCTAATTATGCTTGTACTAGCAACGTAATAATATAACAGAATAAAATATCACTTATTATATAATATGATGGTCAGCACTCTGTTTTTCCAGCTTTTTGAGGGGAGAGGGAGCAGGGGTACCCCTCCACATAACTAATTGACAATGAACTCACTGAGATTGACATGATAAACATGCATAAGATGGTGCTTTAAATCAGGGAAAATGTAAATATTTGTACTCCTAAAATACGCTGAAGAAAAAGAAACCTTTCACATTCTTGTTGTTAAAATCTAGGTTCATATGGACTTTTGTTCACAGATTTTACATGTAGTGAAGCTAGTGAATTTTGGAGAGGGAGACAAAAATTAAAAATGTGCAAATGCACATATTTTCAATAGATTTGTTTCATTTTTCTTAATTTTGTAGTTTGGTTTGATTTTTAACATTGCTCAGATTTTGTTTACACTTTACTATTATATTTCCTACAATCAAAATAGTATATGATTGAATCCTATTGTTCAAAATGTATATTTCTGGCCTATTGAAAACTTTTCCTAAAGGACAGTTATCTGTGCTATTTGTAGGTTTGACATAGTTTCATTAATCTTAATAAGGAACTGGTGCCATATAAACAAAACCTATCTATCTATGGACAACTATATTTTTGAGGTTATATTTTATTGAACGTGATTCATTAATCGATTGGCTAATGTGTGACATTGCATGTTATACTATATGATATCTCATTTATTAAAAAAGATCTTGCAATTTACCTCTGTTAAAGACCAATGTGTACATTTGTGTTTATGACGCTAGTAAACATTTCTTTTTTAAAACTAATGAATCAGAATACTGTGGCATCTTAAAGACTAATAAATGGAATGCATAATTTATTAGTCTTTCAGATACCACTGCGCTCTGATTTTCTACATAGATACACAAAAAATAATATAGATTGTATTTATTTATTTATTTATTTATTTATTATTTATTAAATTTGTATAAAAAGAGGCTTCCTTTTCAAAATTAATTACTTTAAGCTTTGATATGCATAGCCTCTACTTGACTTTCCGTTATGATTTCCTATAGTTCCTATCCTTAAATACCAAGCTTTGGTGACAGTTCTGTAGCCCATAGTATAGGCAACACTGACAGCTACATTGTGGAGAAAAAGCTGGAAATACACAGTGTGGGGATGAGGGGTCCTTGGTGCTCTCTGAGCTTGCTTGTTTTTTTTCAGATGTTTCACTATCCAACTAGGTAACATCATCAGTTTCATTACCCAGACTATGTAACATCATCAAGGACGCCTCATGTAAACCCTGAGCTACAAATATTCTCCTTTATTACTATACTGTGAAGAATATAATTTCTTTCAAGGAACTGATATTTTTGCCTTTTTTTTCTTTTTGATTAACAATTTCTACATAAATGATGAAAAAGGGCAAGTAAATGAACTTTTCTACCTTAGTGAAAAGTTTACTAAAAATTGGGTAATTGTTGGAGAAATGCTAATATGTGTCTATTCTGATAGAAAGATAGTAAGTAATATGTGGTCTATTCTATGAAATGAATGTTTGTTAAAAGAAGAAAAATGGCTGTGCTTCTGTCCAGTTTGTGGTATGGAAGAGACAGATATGGCAGAAGAAAAAGTTGCTAAGAGGTGGGTTATTCACAGGACTGTTATGTTCTGGTTAAATTAGAGGACTTTTTTTTAATGAAAGTAGTATGCACCACCCATATACTCTTGGAATATAGAGCCTACCTGGCTTTGTTCCTAACATGGAACTTATACTCCCCCAGTTTCTAGCCTGGTGCCTTACCCCACTGGCATTCCATTTTTTTAAAGTTACTTATAAAGAATTTTGAATGATTTTAGAATATAACTTTCCAAATGGATTAAGTAGGACATTTCAGTTTTGGGATCATATTAATGTGATATAACAGTTCAGATGTCGGATTGAAAGAACGGAGACCAGTTTTTCATCTACCTTCATCCATGGAAGGGTCCCTGGATGATTTGGGGGCAGTTCTCTTCTCTTAGCCCAGTGTACCTCATATATAATGCCATGCTCCATGGTAAATTAACAAGGAACTACCACAAGGGTTTCAAAAAGACATCTGTAATGCTAATCAAGGTAAAAACATAATCTTGAAAGATACAGAAATAAGTTCTCAGGCAGATTTATAGACAGAGCTTCTGAAATGTTTCCTTCCAATGGCCATTGCTTATGGGTTTGCTCTCTTTTCACTTTCACTGAATTCCTCCTCCTCCTCCTCCTCCTCCTCTTCCTCCTCCTCCTCCTGTCTGGTTCCAATAGTCTCCTACACTCATTGTGGGGAAAAATGGAGAAGGGGAGTATTATGCATTCTGTTGTAAGTATCTGAATAAGATGTAGACAGGCAGACAGATTTTTAGGATACTGCCATATTTAAAGTAATCAATAGGAATGGAAAATAAAATATTTTTTAAATTTAAAATAGAGAAAAGATTGGCAGTATAACTGTGTATAACTATGAGATGGCATTTTTTTACTTATGAGCTAGCTATTTAAAAAAAAAAAAATCCAATAAACTCTTCCTATGCAGAAAACATCAGTTATGAAGAACGCACTGGCATGGTGGAATAAATAAATCAAATTTAAGCCTGCTAGTTTATTGAATCTAAATTTTGCCTGGTTGGCCCAAGAGCTATATATAAGCAATCCATCTTGTGTTGATAATGGAGGATCTTGAAACCCACCTAATGTTTGCATTATTAAATTTCATTCTAATGAGCTTTACTAATACATATTGAAGATAGTTATAAGGAGTGGAATGTGAATCTGAAAAGGTAATTTGAAAGAAAGATAAGCTGAGCATTTCCATAACTCAAGGGGTATAGCTACAATTACACATATAACCAAAATTAAATTTAAATGGAATTTCTATTATCCTTACCTTGGTACTAGTGTGAATAAGTGTAAACGAGGTAAAAATCTTTATAGTTACCAGTGATTTGTTTTATTATCTAATTTAATACATTCTTGTAAAGAGATCGCTGGCAGAAGTTTTAATATTTCATGATTTAAAATGTACTCTAAGTGTATCTAAAAGCTTGTAAATGGAAACAGATGTCTCTGTAATTGGTACTGTCATTTCAGAACATCAGTATTTAAGCTGTGTATTTTAAGAAGGCATAGATACCAACTGAAAAGCGATATTAGATTTTAAATTTGTGGATCATGTGGCATTCGTGTCTTTCATGGTTGCTAAATCAATTGAATATTCATGTAACAAATATGTTAGTATAGAAAACTAGTATTTGAAACTGTTGCTCTTTAATGGATTTATTACATAGTAAGAGCTGGTCTAGGATGTAACTACCTACATTATGCTTCTCTATCTTTTGACAAAGCAATATTTAAAAAAACTTAATATTTCATCAACTATAATGCTATTAGATATTATTCTCTAAGTTCACTCATCATGCAGTGAGATAGCAATAAAAGAGAATGGCCCCTTTGAGACATTAATGCTTCAGAATAAATGATGTGCTAGAACAGAAATTTAATTAATTTACAGAGTATATTGATAGTCCCTTGTTACTGTGCTGTATATTTTTAATCTTCTTTAACATCTGTAGTAAAGTGTTTAAAACCCTTGCAATTGAGCAACTTGTACATAATTAAGTAATAAGAGGAGATATTTCTAAAAGAAAAGAAGATTCTGTTTTAAAAAATGCTCTCATAACATGAATTAAATACAGCCTTATAGTTTGCACTGAAAAAGAAAAAGAGGGTCTTATGCATGAAGTGATATTCTGTCTCTGTATGGAGAATTTCTTTCATCCCATAGTCCAATTACATGCATATTATACCATTCTTTATACAGCATCTTCTATGCAACGCTGTGTTGTTGGAGATTCTAGAAACCCCTTCATGGTTCCTTTCTGTCATCTAGCAAGGCAATGGGGTAGAATAATGTATCCACATACAAACTGATCTAGCATTATTTCAAGTATCACTTTAACCATTTAAATGAAATTAAAAAAAACATCCATTTGACTCAGTAGAAAAATTATTTATAAATTCTGTCTGATTAAATGTCTTTTTGCTACTCAGAAGAAAGATAATGGAAAGAGGACTAAATTTACCTCTCCTCATTGGGAGTTTCCAGCATTGAAAGGAATTAATGAGAAGGCTTCATCTGCAAGGGAGCTTCTGATTTGCAAAAGAAACAAATATTGCCCAAATAGATCAGCCCCTTGTATTTGAAATAAATATGGCCTTCAATATAACTTCTCCTGAACATATTATGGAGGGAAGAAAGAGAGATTTTGAATTCAGTAATTGATAGGTCTGGATTTAAATTAGAGTGATCTTGTGATCAGTCTTGAAGACATCTGCTATGCATTCCAGGAAATTTGGGGTGCTCCTTCCATTCATAGTCATTTCCAGATTATATCCTATTTGGATAATATACCAAACACATATAGTTTTTAGAGTTTCTTTGTGCTAGATAATAATGCTCTGGAAATGGGGACTTAGTCTGAAATAGTCCCAGAATGGCTCAGTGCAGGCCAGATTATTTGCTGAACTCCGGATATGTCTTTTAAAATGACTTGGGTGCTATATTTTTCTGAAGCTGTTTGTTTTTCAAGAAAGAATATTATTACACAGATACAAGAATAGCAAAGATATTTTGTTTAGACAAAATAACAAAGATTGGGAGATGTCCCATTAACCTAAAAACATTGTTCATCAACTAAATCAACAGTGGGACAGATCAAATCAACTTCTTCAGGGATTTACAAGCTGTGGAAGTGAGTTTTCTTGTTATCCAGCACTTTTCCTTTTTCCTGTTTCTTATTGTTACATTTTGGAAGGTTCAGACTTGTTTGAAAGGATTAGATTTTGCCCTGTCTATGAAGAATCATTCTGGAATTGCATTTTCTTTTAGTCCCAAAGGCAGATGCTTTTGGAAGGATGTCCTTGGGAAAGACATTGTGAATAGCAATTCACATTTAAGAAGAGTCATTTACAAAATAAAAATAAAATTTCATATGGTATCTGGGATTCATTATAGCAATGTTATTTTAAATTTATATAAGTTTAAAAAAGGGGTATCCAGGTTATTCCATCAGAGATGCAAATGACTGTGATGTTTCTAAGTATATTACATTTTCCAGATACGTTTATTATAGAACTAATTGCCATGTCAATACATTATTTTTAGCTAAAGCTGATGAAGCATTAAAAGCAAAAGAGAGAAGCGAAGAAGAAGCAAAGAAGAAAAAAGAAGGTAATTTATGTGTGTTTCCTCTGGTGTTTGAATATTAAGAAGCAGTGTCTATTTGTGATTTTTAGAGGGATATGTTACATTGGATGTTGGTATTAACATGTAGCAATTTCATATTAAGTACTATTCTAAGCCTCCTATCACTCAATCAGTTTGTATGATCCTACATTCTATATAATAAGACGGGGGGAAAATACATCTTGTATGAAGAAATTATGTCTCTTATCATATGATGTAAAGGCTTAATTTGACTTGGAAAGCTCTACAATATCCTTTTTGCAGATATGGTGACCAGAACTGTAGGCATGTATTTTAAGTATGTTTATGTTAAAAATTTCAGTAAAAATATTGCTATAATGACAGTATTTTCTGTTTCTATTTCTAATAATTCTAATATGGGAGTCATGCTCATTCTTAAGCATGCATTCACTGAGTTGATATTTTCATTGAACACAAATCCATGCACAGATGGATTCCCATTAGTCTACATGTGAATCTATCTGTCTTGGTTCAAATCTCATTACTGTACATTTGCACAGTTGGAATAACAATTGCCATTTTAATGACTGTTTTCCCGGTTTAGTTACTTTTGAACAACCATACAAAACATATGCTTTGAAATGTCATAGATACTGTATATATCAGTATTTATTTTTAAGATCAAGTAATTTATAAACAAATTAAAACCCCTTTTTCAATGGCTTCTTTGTGGACCATAGTTTGTTAGGTATGGATCAGTAAAAATACGTTGCACTTTGTATTTCTTTTAATCCATAAAAATGTTTATGACTATTTATGTCTGCAAATACTCTTTAAAAGCTGCTATATGTATGTGTCTGTAATTTTTGTGGTTGTTAACATAAATTGGCTGAGCACCTTTTTAATGCAAATCATCTTGCTTTTATTATTTGATATGTAAATTTTCCCAGTGAAGACTTCTTCAATGTAAGCTTCTTTTAATGTATTAACTGCTGTTGATTTCAATTTTCAATAGCATACCTTCTTTTCAAGGACAATTTACAACAGGTTTACAATTAGGAAGGGACTAATGAATGCCATTCACATGCTCAAAACAGTTTCTAATGAAATTTCACTGTCTTTTATATTGCTTCCATTCTTTATTCATTCTGTTTTCTAATTATTTTTTATTAAATGTTAAAAGCATATATTTCTTTTATATATATTATATATATTAAATTGTCTTAATTGTAGCAAATATATGTTAACATAATAAAATTAAAATCTATACTATACAAATTAAAGTAAAAAATTAAAAGAAAATGAAAAGAAAAAAGAAAAAGAAAAAAACCAATGAAGATATAAAAACTACTATTTTAATAGTCCATTAATTTTGAGAAATTATTTCTTAACTACTTTCTGTTTCCTATTTTTCATTGTTTCTGTTTATTTCATTTTTACCATTTGTTATCATTATTACAACACTATACGTACACATGATTTCTAAGATGGATAGCCAATAAATGTAATAAATAAATAAATAAACAAATTGTTAAAATCCAGTTAAAAATGTATGCATAAAAATTGATTCAATCATTTCAAAGATTTTTGTGAACTTGAGGTCACCTTGAAAGCGAGGGGATGAGGCGAGTCTAATTCTGAAGAGAGAACATTCTGTAACTTGGGAAATGATACAGAAGAACACTCTTCCATTTGTTCAGTATGAATCAGGACTTTTTGAAGAAAGATTCTTCTATTGACTGTCATGTGGAAACAATTATATGCCAGGAGAACTTAGAGCAAGGTCATTTAGAGCTTTAAAGAATCAATATCTTAAATTTCATCTGATAAACTATCAGTTTAATAATAAAAACCAATTATTTCAAGAGATCCATAGTATTATGCATCAGTTATTAGCTTGGCTTCTGATTACATCAGAATATATTTCAACTGTTTAAAAATGCTATAATCAAAAAATATATAACTATCCTTTGATCTGATTGATGCAGGTACAGATACAGTTGTACATTATCCATAATTATGGAAGCATGTCACCACCTGGAAATCTAGAAAAAGCTGTAATATAGCATTTGAATAATATAATTTATTATCTGTTATATTTGTATACTACTTTTAACACGCCTGCTAAAATATTGCAAACAATAAAGAACTATTTCATCAAAGAAAACTGGAAAAATATTATTTAAAAACATTACTCAATAAACATTATACCTCAAATAATGTAAGTCTTTTACTCTGTCACCAGTCCAATTACTGACCCATGTCAGAACCTCCTTTTTTTACCCATATCCTAACCTAATGCAAGACACATAGAAACCAAATCTGATTATTATAGTCATACAATTAGCAGCTAATATGTGTTACTATACACTATTTTAGAAGGCCATGTATCTGAAATGCATAATAATCTTTACAGGAACAAAATCATAGATATCTATATAGCAAATAAAATTAATATTTATATATTACTTATTTTACAGTCTTTGTAAACTATTCCAATTCCAAAGGACTATGTGGTATACCACATTGAACAAAAATAAAAACAAATAAATGCAAATTAGTATCAAAAATAAAAGATAACCACAAAAGAAATAAGGACAGTTCAAGTTTATTATGATCATTGACCAAAGTTTTATACAAATATAAAATTATAAAGGACCACGGAAATTAAAAACTAAAGAAGAGGTAAAATAAAAGCATAAAGTGTATAAAGTTTAAGTACATAGATGTTAGATGCCAAAAAGTGAATAAAAGAGAGTTAAAAAGAAACAAGATGTTAGCAATAGAAAATTAGTAAAATATGATTACTGAAGTGCTCAATTAAATGCTAGTTAATACTCGGGTGTATCTCTGGAGAAGCCTTTAATGTTGGAAAAAGAGGAAGGAAAGAGAAGAGGACAAAGGAAAGAGAAGAGGGCAAACTGCAGCAAGATAGTTGAACTTAGCTACACTGACAATTAATGCACTGTTGAGAAACCTGAAAGAATAGGTTCCAGTGATTGCCATGGGGAAAATTTATCTTTGTTGTCACTAAGAGTTGACTCACTGATCTACCTGACATAGATCTACAGTGAGGGCATTGGAATGTCATATAGACTGGAAAAGTGTGTGAATAGTAATCAAGAGAGGAAAGGTAGTCAAGACTGATGGAGTGAAATTACATATCAGATATACTGATGAGTTACAAGTACATTGGTATTCCACAGACACATGGGAATCATAAGGAGGAAACAAGGAACACAGCAGCGTCCAAGTACCACCAAACAGGTCTTGAAGAATGTAGCATTGACAGATAGCTAATGTAGCAGAAATTGGGAAATCTTCTTAAAAACTTCCAGTGTTGGAACATTTACAACTTCTGGAGGCAGGTTGTTCCACTGATTAATTGTTCTAACTGTCAGGAAATTTTTCCTTAGTTCTAGGTTGCTTCTGTCTTTGATTAGTTTCCATCCATTGCTTCTTGTCCTGCCTTCAGGTGCTTTGGAGAATAGCTTGACTCCCTCTTCTTTGTGGCAACTCCTGAGATATTGGAACACTGCTATCACGTCACCCCTAGTCCTTCTCTTCATTAAACTAGACATACTCAATTCCAGCAACCATTCCTTATATGTTTTAGCCTCCAGTCCCCTAATCATCTTTGTTGCTCTTCTGTGTACTCTTTCTAGAGTCTCAGCATCTTTTTTACATCGTGGTGACCAAAACTGGATGCAGTATTCCAAGTGTGGCCTTACCAAGTCATTATAAAGTGGTATTAACACTTCACGTGATCTTGATTCCATCCCTCTGTTAATGCAGCCTAGCACTGTGTTGGCTTTTTTGGCAGCTGCAGCACACTGCTGGCTCATATTTAAATGATTGTCCACTAGTACTCCGAGATCCTTCTCACAGTTACTACTATTGACCAAGATACTACCTATACTGTACCTCTGCATTTGTTTTTTCTTGCCTAAATGTAGAACCTTACTTTTTTCACCATTGAATTTCATTTTGTTAGATAGGGCCCAATGTTTAAGTCGTTCACGATTCTTCTGTATCTTAAGCCTATCTTCTGGAGTGTTGGCTATTCCTGCCAGCTTGATGTCGTCTGCAAATTTGATGAGTTTCCCATCTATCCCCTCATCCAAATCATTGATGAAGATGTTGAAGAGCACTGGGCCCAGAACAGAGCCCTGGAGCACCCCACTACACACTTCCCTTCATGTAGATGCAGTTCCATTGAGGACCACACGCCAGGAACAATATCAGAGCTCTCTGTCCAGAAGAGAGTGCTAGGAATAGTTAAGATATTATTCAGAACCCTCAAACTATCCTAGGCCTGTATAGAGGACCCAAGATTGAGAAAAACACCACCCATAGGATGAGAAATGATTTTTTTTATGTTGAATTAGACCCAGAAGACTATTGACCTCCAATGCAGCAACTTTAATATAGGTGTAATGTTATACTACTTGGGCTACATGAACTCCAAGGGCAGTCTCAAGTAGAGGATATTGACTGGGGAGGCATAAGTTACTGAGGTCAGGGCATCTTAGGGAAATGATATGAAAGCAGGTTCCAAATGAATGAGTGAATGAGTTTTGAAAGCAGAAGTAAAAGTATGGGTATACATAAAAACTTATAGGGTTTTGCAGCATTTATAAATGGGCTGTAAGTAATAAGTTCATGTCTGGTTATTCTTAGTAAAGCAAGAAGACGATTAAGCAGGCGATGCCCATTTCTACTCTTTGTTGTTAAGTTGTGTGGTATCTTGGCCAGACAGGGATATACTTGTGTATGAGAGAAAGTAGCAAAAGTTCACCCACTTCTGCTATTTTTAAGTTTTAAAAATTCTAATCAGTGTTCATGCACTTTTCCAAACCAACAGTAATAAATATATAAGGCCTCAGTTTGGTTTAACTTGGTTGTGTGCACAATAGAAATGCATGATAGATTTTACATGTATTTATGCTTACTATACTCAGTATACCCTATCACTATCAAACTTTCAGTTTTTGGTGTAATTAATTTGAATAATTTAAATAATTTAAACTCAGAACAACTTAGATATGATTTTTACCTATAAACCTGGGAAAAAGAAATTAGACACCATAACCTGATGTCACCTTTTATTAAAGTGTAAAAATTAAACTCTCAGGAAAATATGAAATGTCCATGTTGTTTTGGTTCTAAAGAAATTAGAAACCAAAGAAATAAAGATTCTTTATTTAAAAATTTGTATGGTTACTGAATCCAACATAAAACAACATTTTTTTTTAATAATTAAAATTACTAATCTCCTCTCCTGGCTTGAGGCAGTTCAGTTAAAAATAGATATAATAAAGTTTTCCTAATCTTAAATTTTGAAAGAAATATATTTCAGACATGTATGGGGAACTAAAAGCTTTTGCTTTTTTGGTGTGCTAAGCAAAAGCTGAGTTATAAATAAGCATATTGTTTTCCATTTCGTGAACACAGGTAATTCTTTCATCTGCCTCTTGATACCATTGATTTAACGTTACTTTTATTGTAATTTTATGTCAAATCAGGTATGTGATTAGATGTAAAATGTTACATTTAATCTGCTCAAAAATCGAATTATTTTGCTTCCAAGCTACCTATAGACTCTCCTGCTGGTTTGTTGTTACATATAGTGCATCTTCTTGTCATGAATACAAATGGAGGACAAATTAAAATCTACAGACAGCTGACCTAAGTTACAGATTAGAGACTTGGAGATTGTGCTATTTTAAATGTTTTAATTACCATAGCCTCTCTAGTCAGCAGAAAGATTCTCATTCTCCTTTCTTCCTTTTTTGTACAGTATATTGTTGTTTTGTAGCAGCTCTAATATAAGTTTGATAGAATAATTGTATTTTCATTTTCACTGACCCTATTTTAATTTGCTACATGAAATAAAAATGCAACATTTTTCCAAAAAATGTTCAATGATACAAATTATTTTAATTTATGTCTAACTGAAAAAAATGCATTAAAGTCTTATTTATGTGATAGTGTCAGATTTTATGACAGTTTTATTGGCAGTCTTGATTATTTTTTAAAAAAATAAAACCTCAGACCAGGTTAGTCAAATTCAAAGTATGCAGTCATGCTAGCAGTAATATAATGATATAAATACTACTGATATAAATATAAATACTACTCAGGGAAACAATTTTGTTTTTTTTCATCCAGATTAAATATTTTGGATTACTATTATGATATAAATAAGTAGTTGTTTTTAATGTATGCTTCATAATGCAATTAAATGATATCTTGATTAAAACTGAATTGACCATGAAAAAATTCAGTTGAACTACTAAAAGGTAATTCAAATATCTGACACTTCTCTTTTGGTACCTGGAATGAATAGGTATGTGAAAGTTATATAAGAAATTGGAATATAGAGTAAAGACATTTGTTAAAGTCATCTCAAATATCAAATATAAATAAATGACCTATTCTTTTAAATTTAATAAAATAATACTTAAACATGTTCCTTGATGCTTTAATTTTTGAGCTTGCATTTTTGTTTTTCATATGTGTTGGCCCAATGTTGAATTGATTAGTTTTCCTAGTTAGTAAGCTGTAAAATATTTTATATACACTGGGGAAATAAATTTGTCAGAAAATCAGCATGAGTAAATTTAATTATTGCTCAGAGACCTTTCCCTTTCTTAGCTTAGTGATCCTGAAACTCCCCTTGTTTCACTGAAATCTGTGTGGATGCTAAGCTTCGCTTCCCAATTTGTTTCTCCACACAATGATAAGTCAAGCAATTACTGCTTTATTGATTTTTCATCATGGCAAATTTAAAGTTGATTTTTCTATGAAAAGGCAGGGGTGAGTAAGTGTCTCCCTTCAGTTTAGTACAAGAGAACTATCTGGCAAAATCTAATATTCAGAGGTCAACCTCTGAAGTGAATAATATGGTGTCCTGGCCACAAATTAAGGGAAGAAATCAAGACTACAAGTGTGATTGAATATATGTGAAGGTGGCTTAATTTGTTCCATTTATATGAACAATTCATATAGCACATAGTTGGAGAACATCGTACTGTATGAGCTTAGAAATAAAACCCATCTGAGTATGCGCAATGAGGATAAATTAACTAAATTGTTCCTCAGAAGAGACAGTAATTTTCAGGTAGGAACTAATATTATTATTTCACACTTGAAATAAAAATAATGTTTACTATATGAACTTGAATATTAATATAAATATTATAATATGTAATGTATTTGTCTTTTATCTGAAACATGTGTTTCTAGTAATTATCAGTATTCATGAAGTTAGTATGTTATTATTTTCTTCTAATTCTTCTTCATTAAGTAAAATAATTTTAGGTCCATTTTACAAATAAGAACCGGAGTTTAATTTGTCTTGAATTTCAAAGTGCAAGTTAGGGTTCATAAGTAATCTCATTCATAATACATAAATATTATGTATTTATGTATATGCACAAGATTTTTGTAGTTACCAAGAAGAAAGGTTCTAGCGTAGCCTTCTTCCTGACATCTAATTTTCTATGCATACAGATTTAGATGAATGGATCTAATATGAAAATAAAGACCAAAAGAATTTGATCTTAAAAATAATAACTATTCTTTCATTTAGTTTTTTTCTTTAAATGTAACTAAAAACTATAAATCAAATTTTGTGCAATAGGAAATCAAATAGGCGATTCTGATAGATTTTCAAACATTCCAGATATTAGTTGTATAATGCTGGTTTCCTGCCTTTAAAATAAATATAATACTTATGTCAAAAATGGGTAATCCTATAACCTGCATTGTGGACAAGCTCTCTCAGGTTTAGTACTAAAACAGGTGGTATCTGAGATAAGATCTTTTTCTGACACTGTACGTTATCCAGGAGGAGACACTGCAATAATGCCTAGACTTAAATTGTTTAAGTGTCAGTTGAGAGCTGCTATAAAAGAATACAAAATCATTCATCTAGATTTCAGCTTTAAATACTCCTCCTATCAATCTTGCCTCCTATAAAGTCAAGACCAGAATGGAAAATCTTTAGACTTTGTAAACTACATTGATTTTTCTTCAATGGTATGAAGTGCTAAATCTCCAAGTGGAAAAGAAGCACCTTATGGCATGAGTAAGTTTGTTTTAATGTCAGGAAATTACATCATCCATAATTACTAAAATTAATTTCAGGAAATCATAAATACTTCTTTTCAATCAATCATTCATGCATTTTATATATCACTTACCAGAACAATAATGCTACTTCACTAAAGGTAGAAATGTGCCTCAGACCAGGAGATATTCTGTTATGGACTAATACTTACTAAGCCTTTCTATATCACTTATTACTAAAATTATATTTTAGAAAAACATATCCCAGAATAGTTCTGCACAAAAATTTACAAGAAAACTTGTAATCAACCTACTATAAAAATGTAGTTGAACAATTCAAATTTGTTGTAATATCAAAAATAATTTTGACTATACAATATTTAAAACGTGGTTCATTCAGTATAATGTAGATAAGCAACTATCACTGCTTAGATAGTGAATAAGACTAGGCCTAGTCGTTTGGATTGGAGACCCATTAGAATACCAAGGCTGTTAGATAGACCTGGATGCAGAGAAATATGCTATAAGAAAGCAATGACAAAACACTTCTGAATTGATATCAAGAAAACTATAGGACATGTCTCTTCTAGTCATCAGAAGTGAGCATAATTTGAAGATGACTTAATCTTTTTATATATATATATATACCTCTTTTCTCAGATTACCTTCTAAAACATAGTTGTTTGTGAGGTACATGTCAGTGTAAAAAAAAAAATCTCTTGCATAATGCATAAAATGTTGATGGGACTTTGATGGGCAATTAATTTCATCAATTGAGTACCACCAATGAAAAATACCTCACTAATATAGTGGTGGCAATCTGACAAACTATTATTCAGGTGTTCTTATGGTAACTGGGTTTCATGTTGCTATGAAGAACTTTAAAACTATCTCCTTGACTTGTATGTGGAAATATATTGGCAATTGGTATAGATCTCTTAAAACTGGCAAGTTATCTTCCCCCCTAGTCACCTAATTAAAATTTTGAGTGCTACATTTCTGAATAGTCTTCCAGGACAGTTTTACATGACATGTTACAATAATCAAACCATAACGTTATTGTATAAGGAATGCTCAACTATCTCTGTAGAGGAGTAAATGCAATTTGTTTGCTAAATTAGAAATGCTCTCTCCCCCAACCCTTGTACCTCAGATAACATAATTAGACAAAGAAGCACTCCCAATCTAAGACTCTGATCTTTGAGGAGTATTGCTACTTCTTCAAAGCCATTTAATTCTCCTTTCTCCACTGAAGAACTACCTTATCACCAATGCGTTACCTAGTGAGGTAGCCTCTGCCCTGTACTAATGAATTTGAGTTTTGTTTCCTAACTCAAGAACTTTATACTTGTCTCTCTTAAATTTAATTATGTAACTTTCAGACCTTTTCACAAAATTATCAAGATGGTTTTTATTTTTTATTTCTGTCTGCACTAGCTATCCTAACCGATTTTGCATCAGCTACAAACCAGTTTGACTTTTCATCCAAAGCCCTGATAAAAAGAACTGATCCTTGCACAAACCTAGAATAACTCTCTTTAAATTGATGAGGAAGCATTGATGAACGTTCATTATGATTTTTGAGCCAACTATGTATCCACTTAATTATCATGACATCCATCTCCTGCTTAACTACAGTAGTTTGCTACTCAGAGTGTCATGGGGTACTTTGTTAGATGTTTGCTGAATTTCGAGCTATATTATGCCTGCAACATTACAACAATCTGTTAGGGAAGATATGTGACAAAAAAAATGAAATAAGATTTTAGTGCAGTTTTTCAGATAAAGCAATTATATATGATAGAAGAGAATGTTATTAAGTACCGATACCTATGCTTCTTGGTAGATACCTATCATATCCACTGAATATACCTTGTTATTCTGATTATTTAATTATTAGTTAATTTTGATGCTTTTTATTTCAGTGGTTTATTATTTAATCAAAATATTTTGGAAAAAATATAGCTAATTAAAAATAGAGCTTTCTTCTTTTTTCAGCACAGATAATAAATATAGGATATAAGTTAAGAGTGTATAAACTATGCCTATAAAAGCTATTCATTTTACTTGCACTGGGCATGTATATAGCAAAAGGAACATCTGTGTGTGTGTGTGTGTGCTCACGTGCTCATGCAGCGTTTGTAAAGAGGGAGAGAGAGAGAGAGACTGTGAGTCAGGAGTGGTTTGAGTGTTAGCCATTTATCCATTTTGATTTAGCCATGAAGATGGCAGAGTTTGCAGCAGTAACTTCCATTTGTAAAGTGAATTGAGGACTCTGACTTTTATATTAATTATTTCCTGCAATTTTATAAGATAAAGGTCATTGTTGAAAATGAAGTAATCTTTTATTTTCACCAGAATCATTTTCCTGTTGCCTAGAAAGGGCACATTTCTTGGAAAATTCCAAATGAAGGTTTAAAGAGTTTCCATCTTTCAAATGCAGCATTCATTTATATTGAATAACTTTTAATCAGATAGCGATGCTTGCTTAAAGAATTCATGTTATTTTATGTGCAGCAATTAGAAATGTCTTTATTTGATGCATACAATTTCTAAACTGCTGCCTATTTAAGGTCATCTAACATTATGCTCAAAAAAAAGGAATATTGACAAGTCTTAATTTTATATATGGTCAGTTATACTGCAGTGCTTAGTTAAATGTCTTACTCAAAACAGACATGAGACTCAATTTACCTATAGTCATGTCCTTATTTGTTCTACCTGATATTTTCACTCCCATGTATTTTTGGAATAGTTTTTTTTTTTTATTAAAAATGATGTTCCTTTATAATAGGGTGCCAGTTTTAGTAAGGTTAGGTGTCATTTTATTTTACACTGAATAGTTAAAGTTCACATTGTTTCCTAATTTAATTGACTGAGAGCAAGATAATATGATACAGCAGAGTTCTAGTGTATGAGGTCATGGCCCAGATAGCCATAATATCTTAGAGTGCTGTACCTAATATTAAGAAAATATATTTAAATGCCCTTAAGTTCATTAGGTATTGCCAAAGGTCACACTTTATGTTCAGTTAGTTTTATTAAAGTTCATTGTTATGACAGTGACCTGAACTCTAACTATGTGGCCTTTATCATATTAGAGTGTATATACTGAAAAAACTCCATTTGAATTTTGATTCTGCATGATTTAGTTATTGCTTTATTAATGAGAATTAATTGTAAACACTATTGTAAATACTAATAACTAAAATGCCTTCATTTTGAATAAAGTAAGATTGCATTTTGAATAACAAAACATTCAGCAGAATGTTTTGTAAGAAAGGGTATAAATTAGATGTACATAAAATTCCTTATATAAACTGTAGGATTTATGTATTCTGTATATATATATATATATATATATATATATTCAATTAATTATTTGCAAAGGTTCAAGCTGTACCTAAGCATCTCCAACTATATATGTACTTCATGATCCTGGAGAGTAAATGTTGTTTTATTAGCCTGACATAACTACCTGGTGTTGAATTTCCAAACAATAGAGAATTGGTAACATCTGGTATATACATTATTGTTATGTATATCTTTTACCATGATTTTATAACAGAAATTAATATGATACAAGAGATTTAACAATATATTTATATCATAGAAGTAACATAACAAAAAACAAGTATAATTTACTCAGTTTCATTGTAAAAATCATTGATTTTTTAAAATTAGTATTTACACTATTATTACTCTTCTTAAGTGATCATTTTTATAGCTTAGATGATTTAAACAATGTCAAAGTTTATTCTTTTCCATTTCTTTCTTTTTTTTGTATTGTATGATCTTTTCTTACATGGAGAAGTATAGATAAAATTATCAGCCAGTAATAATTAAGACTAAAACTATATGTAGCTATTGCAAAAGCTGATAAAGTAAAGCCAAATAGTTTAATTTTAAATTAAATTTAAGAAAATACTAGAAAGAGCTTATAGCAGGGTATTTTTGTTTCATCATGTACCTCCTAATAACATAATATTTGTCTTCAGTACAGATTTAAATTTTAATCATCAAAACTATTCATTCATTCAGTTTTCAAATAACGTTTCCAAAGCAAACTTTAAAAATATATACAGTTCAAACCAGCATAAAACAGCCAATTGCACAAAAACTATAGTATAAAACATGTAGAAGAATAAAATAAATGAAAAATCCAGCAACTTAAAAACAGCCTCAGCATCACTTTTATCTAGAAGCAAATCAAAATAGACAAATGCTACGATGCATTTAAAAATTTAACAGGGATAATATTAAATATTATCTTGGAATTTAATGTGGCTACTGCCAAGTAAACCCAAATAGTGGGTCTATACCAGGGGTGTCAAACTGCCGGCCCGCGGGCCGGACGCATCATGTGGAAGCCGCGCCCACCCCATTGCCGGCAATGGCAAAACCAGCCTGATATGTTGTGCGACGTCACGTGACGTTTCGAGTTTGACGTGCCTGGTCTACACCCAAGAGATCCTACTTTTTCATGCTCTTTCAAGTATTATTAGCTTTGAGCTTGTTCAGACGAGACTCCTTAAAACAAGGACTACTGTATGTTTTATTGAGATATTGTGGGCTATGTTAACAGTATGTTGTAAATCTGATTGTGTTTTTCTTTCCTTCCCTCTTATATCTCAGGAGGTTAGGAAGGAGTCAGCCTGAGTGTCTTCCTAATATTCCCTCTGTTCCCAGAGCTTAAGGCATGTTTCTGCACTTTATGTTTTTGTAACATTTCTGGTTATTTTCCCCAAGGTATTTCCACGAACCTACACATAGTCCCTGGTCAAATACATTCGATTTGTCATCAGCTTCCTGACCAAGTAGGGTTTTAAAGGACAATGTAGGACAACAGCAGATTGTTCATCATTATGGCTGATTAGTGTCCACTTGTCTATGGCACTGTCTCATGTTCTGTAACCTGAACATGAGTAACTAAATCATATCTAAACAGTACCATAGTTGGGATTCTTGGATCACATGAAGAAAGATATTCCTGTTTGTGTAATAATAATGTGAAACTGAAGTTCATTTTTAATAGAATAAATAATACCAGAATGGCAGTTTATTACAAAATCTCTGCTATTTCATAAATGCCGTTTTCAGTTTAGCAGTTATAAAAATGAGATGTGTCTTTAATATTGGGCCCTATTGATCAGAAAAGGTCAAGGGCATGCAGTATATTGCTTGTATCTCCCATTATTAAATAGAACCCACTTACCAATTTAACCATTGTTCTTTTGCAGTGTATTTTAGAGAATGAATAGTTTTATTACATTTACACACTAGTAGAATTTAATACAATCTAATGCAAAAATGCTACTACAGCACAAGAAGACATAGTAAAGATAGAATCATAAAGGAATCAAAAGAAAATTCTTCATTACTTGTATTGAGGATAAAAATTAGTTAAAAATCAAGGGTTCCAGTGGCTCCTTCTGGTACAACTTTTTTTTATTAAAAAATAAATTATTAGTTCTTTGGTTCCCTATATAAATTGAAATATAAAATAACATGAATATCAGATTCTATTGTTTCAATTTCTCAAGGAAAAGGTTATTAATTACATACTGTTAACAAAGTAAAGGATAGCAGTGCATTGGAAACAGCTTTTGTGAATATAGCTGTTATTGCAAATGAGAAATTTAATGTGTATTGATTCAAATGACAAAATTGCACATACTTTTTGAATCAAGGTTTATGATTATATACTTTTCAAAAATTTGATTGTCAGGTTATTTACTACCTAATATAGCATGCAGTCTAACTGTAAGCCTAATATTAAGGTTTCTGTTGAATAAATCTTATGGTAATCATACTGAGAAGGAAAAAATCATTTTTCTATCAAGAAAGAATTTAGAAAAATACATATATGTGACTCATTCTTAAAAGCTTTCCTAGACTGTATGTACTTAAATAAGTAACTTTTATAAGTAACTTTTATTCCTGCCTGTTTTTCCTTCTATTTGATGCTGTCTGGCTGCAAATGACTCTAGGCTTAAATTCATCTTTCGCATTTAAATGAATAATATACACAATTTATTTCCAGCAATATTCTTTGGGTGTTCTTTGTTTTTTATTTATATAATTTTATTATTTATTTTATTTATTAAATTTATATGGCACCCATCTCCCCAACAAGGTGACTCTGGGAGGCTTATAAAGAGTAAGCCATTATTTTTAAAAAAAAAAAATTATAATAATTCATTTCTCAGATAAGCCTTTGTAATTTCCTAGAAGGTGATTATTTTTAATAAAATAAAGATAAAGGTCTGGATACTAAGGAGTTTGGCTCATAGAATAGAGCTTCTTCCTATTTACATTTCCAGGCACCATTTCCTCAGGTTTTAAATAAGCCAGTAAATTTTTTTTTAAAACCTACATATATCTGTGATTATTTCCTTAACAGATACATGTGTGGATACTACATGCTACAGTCTATCATAGCTCTATATTGGATTTGAGTTTCTGAGAGTAAGGCTTTAAACTTTCATTTATTTACATCATTTGGTCTATTGGGATTTTTTATGTCAAAAGTGTTAGTTTTGGGGTATTAGTTATACAAATATCAGTGTACAGATTTAGTCTGTTAGCTATCAATTGGATTCAGAAAATCAATAATCTTAATAGTTCCTTATTACATAGTTGATGCATTTGCAATAGTGAGTTGAGTTATTGTCTGTGAATAATCAATTCAGTTTTAAAAAAAATCCTATTAGCTGATCTCTGCCAGAAACTGTTTTCTATAAATTCAGCACTGTACTGGGCAAGTGCAACATATGTAACATATTTGAAAGTTAAATAGGTACTCCAAACTCATTGTAAAATAGACTGTCTTTATTAAAAGGCCATCCTAGAGCGAATATGCTTATCACTGAAAATAGCAGATATTTTTTTTTGACAAAGGATCTTTTCTGCATGGGATGTGGACTCAATTGCAAGGTTAAAATTAAAATAACATGGTACTCTGAAATATATTTAGCAGAATAACAAAGTTGGAATGGACTTGGAGTCCTCTAGCCTAATCCACTGCACAAGCAGAAGACCCTATATCATATCAGACAAATGGTTGTCCAATCTCTTCTTAAAAACCTCCACAACTTCTGAAAACAAGCATTTCCACTGATTAATTGTTCTAACTGTCAGGAAATTTCTCCTTATTTCTAGGTTGGTTCTCTACTTGATTAGTTTCCATTCATTGCTTATTTGTCTTTTGGGATAGCAGTTAGCTAACTTTCTAGTATATATAAATAGTCAATAATTTATAACCACAATTGGGGCTAGTATCTCATTCATTGAGTGAAGCGGTAGTTAAACAAGACATCATGTGACTGGCCACATGACTGTTTGGTTCAACAACTGCAATCCTGGCACTCCCAATTGCAGTCATTAAGCAATTGTACAGGTTGTTAAACAGAGTCCCAGGAAAGAAGCACAGTGAGGTGGAGGAAATCCAGGGAGGCTCTGCTCAGGAGCTGAAAATCCTCCCTGCTGAAATCCAAACAGGATTTTCAACTTCTGAGTATAGAAACATTCACCCCACATTCCCTACCTTATCTGGCTGAATCTCTGCTCTTTGCTGTCAAAGAAATTCATCTCCCTTCCATGCATGGAAGGGAACTCATTTGGCAGGGTGCAGGAGCAGAGCGGAAATTTTCAGTATTTTAGCTTTGTTTCTGCACCCTGCCAAAGGAGTTCAGCTCCTCTTGGGAGACAGCTCTTTCAGCCAGCCTCCAGAGATGAGAGGGAGTCCTGTAGGTAGGTGGCAATAGTTTGCAACTTTCACTGCTGGCATCCTCATGGGGAAGCTGGTGAAGATTGCAAATGGTGACCACATGATCATGGGATGTTTGATAATTTGTTGTAAGTGTGAAGAGGTTGCAGACCCCAATCTTGTGACGGCAACATTTGTGGAGGTGCAACATTTTGCAATGTCTAGAAATGCATTCTGGGCCGTACATTACCCTTTCCAAGGCTGTCATAATTCTGGACCAAACAAAGGTCGTAAGTCAAGGACTACCCGTAGAAGTTGTATAACTGGCCATCTCTACCATGAATTTTGTGATTATACCTAACTACATAATCTCAGTTTCAAATATGTCTTCTGTACAAAAAAGTTACCCCTACAGTAGACCAGTTGTTGAATTCAACTCCCACATTAATCTTTGAGTAATTTAAATTCTCAAGGTAGTACTTGGATGTCTGTCACCATACTGTTTCTGATTGAGGAAATACATTGGTTCAGTGTACAAGTGATTTGCCAATCTGTAAGTGGCAAACAAAGAACAGGTACAGGGAAACAGAGATGTGGCAGCAATAGAGAGGGAAAAATAGTCCACAACAGCCAAATACCAAAGAGGTTAGTCAGCCAGTCAAGTCAGAGACCAGAGAGCCAAGGAAAAAAGTAGGAAGGATTTTTAAAAGAGATTAGACAGCCATTTGTCTGAAATGGCATAGGCTTGAGCTGAAGGTTGGACTAGAAGACCTCTAAGGTTCCTTCCAACTCTGTTATTCTGTTAAGACCTTAGGTTGGTGAGTTGCTTTCAATAGAGGGACTATCACTGGCAGCTATTCTTAAATAAGCCAGATGCAACTGTGGTTATTATAAGAGTTGGCGAATGTATTTCTCGAGAAGCTGGGCAGATAGCACAGAAACCAATTAAAGCCCTCCAAAACATCTTAAGTAAGCCAAAATACCTACCAGCTCAAGAAAAAAGGTCATCTATTTGCAGGGTACTGACCATAACAGCCACTATGTAGGACAGACATGCAGAGTTGTGTATTTGTAACAGTCTGTTGCTTGTTTCTGAGAGTTTTTTGAGGTATGGTAATGTTATTCTTTTCATAGCTTGCTAAAAATAACTCACACTAATTAACTTCTTACCAAAGTAAGAATCCCATCTCCACAAGGCGAACTGTGTAACAATATTATTCAGATGAGCACCAATGCAGTGCAATAACCCAGAACATCGGAAAAAGGAAACTGTCTTTACAACATCATCCAACAAAATGGATACCTACACAACTTTATCAAAAAGTGCCTGATCATTCAACACCCCCTTCCACAATACCGCCAGTATATCAATGGTAGAATCTGTGTTTATGTGCATGCTATATATGTTATATATAAGCATATCTATGCTAATTGAACTTACTATATAAAGTTTTTATTATATAGATATAAAAGATAGAAGTAGCTAGTAATTGCCTTTAAGAATAGAGCACAAAGCATTACCTTGGATTTTACAAGGCTAGCAAGCAACAAAAGAGCAGTAATTTATGAGCTCAGTGTAAAAGAATAGCATAATTACATTAAAAATTAATGCTAATGAACACTAAAATGGGGAAGGTGGTTATGATGAAAGTTTGTATTCATCTTCTCTGGTTTGAATGATGGCTAGTGGCTTGATTAATGGCTTAATTTCTATCAATTAGTGGGGGGGGAAATCTCCTGCGAGACAAGGGTAAATTGAGCATTGAATTACATATCATGCTTTTGTGTGTTGAGAAAAAAATACAGCTGAGTCTATCTGATATAACCCACAATGGCAATCGTGATGTGCCCCACTAAGTCTGCATTAGCTCTCCTGACAGGCTGGTTGTACATGGTTATGGGGTGTTTGGAGATGGCTGGCAGACAACATTCACTGGCAAGTTCCTGAGAAATCTGCAGCTTTTCTTTCTGTAGAATTTTAATTAGCATCAATGAGAACTCAACAATGGAAACCTAGCAGCAGTGGCAGAGGTTGTAAATTGATCATAGTGCTATGAAACTTTAGGCTTTTGGGAGGGAGAGAAATGCAGCAAATATCCTGCAATTTGAAGGATGTTATGATTCATAATATGGATTCCTACCATATTATGATTTTTGAAGGACTTCTTTATAAAGTTTTATGCTATTATTTAACATGGATAAATGAAAGCATTACATTTATCTAATTTATTTATCTTTATTATTTATACAACTGCCCATCCCACAAACATGTCACTCTGGGACGTGTACAACAAATCTAAATAATAACTAAAGTCATAACATTATATAAACTGTATTTAAATATAAATTAATAAATTAGTTAACTATTTTTCCAATAAAAGAAAATGGAGAAATTTATGCTCCAGAGCAATTAGTGTGTCAATGACTTAATCAAATTTTAATCCAAGATATGCCAGTGAGAGTTCTATAAAATAGAAGTTCAAAAAGCTTTGGCTGAGTTCATTCTGTCTTTGTACTTCAACTGCTCCTTCTATAAATAAACTACTATAAGGGAAGAGTTGCCATGTCAAAGCTCATCCTGATGTCAGCACTAACTGGGTCAATTCTTTATCTAAATCTAGGTTTGTTAGGGTGTGTAGAAGTGGGTTTGTGCTGGGTTGAGAATGTGTCCCCCTTTTCAATTTTCAGTGAGAGTGAAATGATTTATACAACCACTTCGAATGTCCTAGTTTTGGTTTGCTCTATAGGTGTTTCCCGAAAGGCAATAGGAGATCAAGAAAGTGATTTATCTTTCTCATGTTTACTCCAAAGTCTGTAAATTTTATCTTTGGCCAAATGCTCCAAGTAGCTTTTTCATGCTCGTACCACATTCCCCGGTTTTCTTCTACATCATTTTGTGACCTTGAATAAGCTTGTAGTTTGAATAAAGTTAACAAATGCAGTGACTCCTTTATTTTCAAGAGAAATGCAGAAGAGTGAGTCCTGAGAGAATGCAGTACTTAAAATTGAGGGGTCCTTGGTGCTCTCTGAGCTTGGCTGTTTTCTTGCAGATGTTTCATTACCCAAACTAGGTAACATCATCAGTGCTACCTAGTTTGGGTAATGAAATGTTTACAAGAAAACAACCACGTTTAGAGAGCAAGGACCTGTCATTTCAACCCTGAGCTATAAATGTTCTCCTTTATTGGTACTTAAAATTGAAAGAAAATGTGTAATACATGTAACTAATACTTCAAATGCTATGATTGCAAAAACAATATAATGGAACTATGTATTCTTTATATCTGAAAGGCTTCAGTATAAAAGAGTGCTAACAAATTTATTTGAGCCTGCCTTATGTCAAAAATTATTTCCCTTTCAGTATATAGTAACTGCTTGTATATTATAGATCCAGTTCCCATTCAGCCTAAACTGCAGATTTTCTTAATCAATATAATAGAATAAGGTCTAAATCATACAGTAAATCACTTCTGTTATATATATCAGTTCTTTTTCTTTATGTGCTTCAGCTGTATCATCAGGATCATATGCATATCTTTATATGTTACGCTTGTTGTAATCCTTAAGGCATTAACTATTAATGCCATTTCATTAATAAACCCATGGTAACAGCATGTTCTGGTATAGAATTTTGTGTAATATCAGCTAAATAAGAGTGTTTCATAAAATGCACATTTCTTAGTTCTGCATTACATATAGAATATCTGGTTTTTTAAAACATATCCTTATACTTCTTATATTTTTATTATTTTTCAACTTCCCTGACAGTTTGAAATTAATGTAATTACTAATTCCTGCCAAGTAGCCATTAAACAGCTGAAAACCATGCCCATTAAACATTGTTATGACTTTTAGGTTTATGAAAACAAATCACATGAAGGCAAGTAAGGTGCATTTTTATCTAAAAACAAGAGCCCTTAATCCTGTAGGATGCATCTTTTCATTTGACTGGTTATATAGTGCCATCTGCTGCTTTCAAGAGCTTTCATCTACAGTACAGTAGTGATGACCTACAGATATAAGCCACGCGAATTGAACAGAGTGATTGAAATTAAAGACTCAGATCCAGGCATTACCAAAGTCCTCAGAAAATTATGTTGATCTTTTTTTGTACACTCATATTTTCCTATTTTATCCTATTTAGAAGCAAGAACTGTAATTCTTCTAGAATAAATGATTTATGTATGAAAAAATGGCATCAACACATCAGTCACCAATATAAATAGTTCTATATTTAAAGTCTGCCTAGAGTGAAAGGACTTGCTGTCCAATGAGTTAGTATTGATTTTTTTTTTTCTGTATCCTCTTAGCTTTCTGACTCCATTATTTTTTATTTTAGTATGAAATATATATGCTTTCTACTGACATCTGACAAACACTATATGGAAGTCATTTTATCTACCAATAATGTGTTTGTCAACAATATTGTAGACTAATGGATGCAACTTCCTTCCAGTCTGTTTTTATGCAGTTAATATTGTTGAAGTAATTCAGGAAAACATTCTGTTATTCTATTTCCCTTGAGGAACATGTCCCCAGATTATGATTGTCACTTGCATTAGAGTACTTCAAATATCTGAGTCATGCCTTTATCTATTTATGGATTCCTATATTGTATTTATATTGTAAAATGTTGATAATATTTGACAGAGTGCATATGGACTGTATCATTTCTTCCTACACCAATTGTGATAGGTTCATGGGTATCAGAAAATCAACATGCATGAATATACTTGAGAAAGAGTATTTGCATATGTATGCTTTATTTTAGTATAACTGTGATATGCAAACATACTTAAAAAGAAAGGCCAGCATATTATCTAAACGGCACTGATGGAAATATTGAACACTGAAGAAGATGGATTTTCATTATCTAAGGCTTTCTGTTACAGTTTGTCCAACCTAATGAGGACTCTTTTCCATCGTTTCAGTAAAGACATTATTCAATGGGTATACCTTAACAAATAGTTAGTGACACTAAGCCACTTCTTTTGTGGCTCGCATCATTTAATCACTGTAGTGCCAAATATATTTCAGCTGTAGAATATGACAGCATGGGAAGGGATTTGTTAATATTTCTTCCATTATTTCAGTTAACAAAGTGCAGCTTTAAATATTCTGAAAAATTCAATCTACTTATCAACAAATTAGCATACATTGTTTATATGAATCAATAATGAAATACTCTAGAAGAATTGAGTTGCTTAGCCCCATATCAACCGAACATATTAAGGAGTATTTGGTGTTCTGATACTTTTTAAGAAAAGTGCTTAAGAGATGTCTAGATGATGAATCATAGCTTTAGGCTATGCATTGACCTTTCCTAACTCACCAAGTATCTCACACCCTTGGGTTTCCCTGTCATCTGAAGGAGCTTTCTCTCATAAGATAAGTTCTCTTTGGGTTTTTCATGTTTATCAGACTACATGCTGTAAATGGAATTCCTATAGTATTTAGTATAGAATTGGATTTGCTGGCCTAAATTGTCACTTTCAACACTTTGATTCTATGAATATGTTCTAATGCATCTTTTTGTTGCTCTTAGTATATTTTATCTGCCCTTATTTCATTTCTATCTGTACTGAACATATGTATCTCATGTATTCTAACTCTGGAATTCTTCAGATGTTTCCCAATTGCAAAAATATTGGGGGAACTCATTTTAAAAGTTGCATAGGAATATTAAAATAATATACATGAATACAGTATTAATATGAATACAAAACGTAACAGCATATTCCCTACTTTGGCTTGGAAGATGCATTCCTCTTGCAAATTATTTACTGTTTGTTCGGGGGAGATGGCATTACAACTATAATGAAATTTAACTGGTGGGGTCAGCAGACCACCCTATTCGTGTTTTATGTAAATGGTTGTTTTCTTTGTCACTTACAAATAGAATCTCATTGGTAGCACCATTGCTTATGTTCTACTTTTCTGTTTTCTTAGCAGAAGAAAAACGTTAGGAATATATTACACTATACAATATTTAAAGGGATGGTGAACAATATTGACATTGTACCTTTTTCCACAGATCAAACCAGTCTTGTTGAGCAAGTAAAACGAGTCAAAGAAATTGAAGCAATTGAAAGTGACTCTTTTATTCCACAGACATTCAGATCGAGCAAAGAAGTCAAAAAGGTAACTTTTCAATATTTTTTTTCTTTGCATAGGATCCTTGTGAATACTGTGGTGGAATCGATATATTAATGCAACTGTCATTGACATTGACTGTTTATACCAATATTACTAGTAGTAATCCTAATCCCTGGCCATTTTAAGTTGAGTACAGATTTCACTAATTACCATGACACTGTATTTAAATGTGAGAAATGTACTTTATATATTCAGACAAACACAAGGTTACTTTTGTGTGCAGAAGATTTTCCTTTTCAAGCTGTGCTATATCCCAGAATTTGTCCCCAGTTCAGAGTTATCTCGAGAGTAGAATTTCTTATTAACCAAGTTAAAAGGAAAAAGAAATTCCTGCTCTTTTCTTCACACATTATTTGGTGCAGTTTTTTCAGACACCTTGCAATTCCTTGCTTTCTCACATCCTTTATTGAATTGTTTGGGTAAATTCTAGTACATATAAACATGCATGAGGTACTCCTATATATTTATTTAGTTTTATTTCAATGGTGGTGATCAACGGAATGACAGTTATCGTAGCCAGAACCCCTTCACATCCACTGAACACCTTCAACTATTAATCAATTATATAAAAAAACAATATAAGGCCTTCCTGAGGGACAAGAAGATCAAAGCCACAAAAGGGGAATGGCAACTGATGATTCAGCAGGTTAATTTTTTGAAAGTTCAGCAGGTCTGCTACAAGGCAGAAGTATTCTCAAACGATTCATAGAAGAATTAGTTTGTCTATAAAGATTGTTTTATGAATACATTTAGGTCACAGAATCTGCTGATATCAAAAATGAACCTGGAATTACAGAAGTTACAAACACTGGTGTTGCTATTACTGAAAAAGAAGTAAAGCCTGGAATTATTCCTACTGCTATCAAATACCAGGATGAAAACTCACTTGCCCATCCCAATGTAAGTTTGCTAATTATGGCAGTCTTTGATTAAAATAATTTATAAAGAGTGTAAGAGATAAGGTTATACAATTTGTTTATCCATATGTGTATATGTTTTCTTTTTTAAAAAAATACTCAAGAACTTCTATAAAATCCTGACTAAATTTGTAGCATGAGCAATACTATGAAGTCCAACTGCTAAGTCAGGAGTCTTCAAACTTGGCCCTTTTATAACTTGTAGACTTCAACTCCCAGAATTCCTCAGCCAGGGTTGGACTAGATGACCTCCAAGATCCCATTATTATTATTATTATTATTGTTGTTGTTGTGTTTTAGATATATATAGTATGGATAATAATTGGAAAACAGAAATGTGAAATCCCAAATTTCTTTCACTGGGCAAAGAATTTGATTATTTAGTGCAGCTCAATGGCATTCTATGAATATACAGGGCATTCAGAAAGTATTCAGACCCCCTTCATTTTTGTCAATTTTGTTTTGCTTCAGCCTGATTCTACAGTTGTTGAAATTCATTTTTTTAATTAATTTACGCTCAGTATCCATAACGACAAAGTGAAAACAGAATTTTAGAAATGTCTGTAAATTTATTAAAAAGAAAAATTAACAAAAGTGAAGATGGTCTGAATACTTTCTGAATGCACTGTATATTTTAGTATTGATTTCTGGCATTAAAAATAGGTCCTTGACTTAAAGTCTGGTTCAGAAAACGCCAGAAATTAATAGAAATTGAAATCACTTTGTTATTGCACTGCAATGCATCATACATTCCTTGCTAGTAATGCATTCTAGAGATGAATGTAATAGAGGATGTCAGATATTCACAAATCTTAAGGACTTTATTATCTATTTAACGATGCTGTATATTTATTTTTTTTCTTCTTTTTCTTATAGTTATTTATTGACAAGGCAGAAGCAGAAGAAAGATGGTTCCAAAGGCTGATGTCTCTTCGACAAGAGAGGCTAATGGGCAGTCCTGTGGCTTGAGTGAATTAAATAACAAACATACTTTCATTGTGCGTTCCATTGTAAAAAAAATTCATGACACAATTGAATGAGTATATAAATATTGCGTAGAGTGAGGATGGGGTGAAGGGAAGTATGAGAGGAAGTATATTTCTGGAATCAGCCAACAGATTTATGTCATATTAAAGGTATTATAAAGACTATACCAAACTATTAAGATTGAATCTCCTTCACAATTCATTAAAGTCTATGGAAATTTGCTATTGCTTTACAAAAATTATTTGTAGACATATTTTATGCCATTTATTTTCTTAGTGTATTCCTGTTATGCTTGAGATTCAAACTGCTCTGCATGTTATTTTATATCTGATGGGGCACTTCCGCTTCCCCCCAGGGCAGTTCTTCCCAAGTTCCTCCATATTGGCAGTTATGCGTAAGAGACCTTAGCACTAACAATGTCTGAAGAGAAAGAAACAAAAACATTATCTTTCTACCTAATAATGTTTTTGTGACTGAAAGCTAGAACAACAATGAGGAAGCAGTTGTATGAGAAGTGAGATTCTGATAATATTATTTAATTATACAAATGATGATAGATACTTTTAAAATTAATGTTCAGTGGATATAATATTTAATGTACCTCTAGATATACTTCAGGTAGAATGCAAATGAGGAAGAAAGCTTTATCTGTTGTCATCAGATTTTGTAAAATCAGTATTCAACAGAGGACATACACAAGATTTATAAATAATGAATTATATCCACCAAAATAAAAAAGAGAAAACCTGACTCCTTATCAGAAGATGCTACATGGTTTCATGAAATGCTACACGGACATGGGGGAAAAATGAATATGCTGAAAACACACTTAGTACAGAAAATACGCTGAGGGGGTGAGGACGGGTCCAGACTATGCAGCTTCATCTTTCTAGACAACATCTAAATATTTGACTAAAATGTGTCTTTTTATTTTCCATATATTGGTGAACATAAACATTTTCAAAACATATCATTGCCATGCTCTGTTTCATCACTTCAAACATCTTCTTTCTTACATTAAAGCCGAGTAAAAAGCTACGAGAATAAGAAGAAAATTGGTGAAGCATCAGTGAATCACCTGAATCATAAGTACTCTATTCTTATACATAGATATGTTGTTAAAAAGACTTACAAGAAGAAGACTGCAGAAGGAAAACCAAGACAAAGCTGGTAACCTTCCCCCTCCCAGCCCAAGACTGAAAGGCCCTGAGATGCTAAAGTCCCTGCAACTGTCTGTGATGGGTACATGGCTTTAAAATACCAACCAGCCAGAAAGCTAAGGGGGCTATTGATTTGGGGAGGATATTATAGCCACCTTTCAGCCAAACATGGGGCTAAGAGTGTAGGCCAGTCAAACCTGCCTGTAATAATAAGAAGGTGAAAAAGAGAGAAGGAAGTTTATGAAAACTCAGCGGAACTGAAAATAAGATTCTTTACAAGAATTCCTCATAGAAATAAGCACATTGATAAGTCAGTGTCATAGATGTTCTTCAGTAAGAGTTGGTATTTTTTAAAGAATAAGATCTTCCCTGCAAGAAGTCAAGGGAAAAAAACCCTCATTCTTGGTCTATAGTCCACACACACACACAAAATAAATCCAGATTTTTTTAAAAAATATTAATCATGTATTTTAAAAAAGAAAAATGGAATGACTAAGCAAGCAAAAGGAGAAAATCTAGAATTTTTAAATCAAATGTTTGTATTTTAGTATCTTTTTTCAATAGAATACATAGCATTTTATTTAAAGCAACCCAAGCATTGCTAAGCTCTGAGGAATAGATTATATAATGATGCAGCCTAAACTTGTACACAAAGGTTGCTTTGGCGTTTGAAGTGGCTAATAAGCTGATTAAATCAATAACAATGAATTTGTGAAGCACATGAGCATCTTTCGTTGTTGTATTATTGTCACCAAGTAAGTAGACTTCATTGAATCAGTCTGAAGACTCTTGAAAGAAATTACAGTGCTCTTTAACAGTTTTTAAAATGTTTAATATACTTATTAACCTAATACTTAATATTGTTTTCCCTTAAAAATACTTACATAAGAAATAATGAATGTTGATTAGTATCAGGTTTAAGGAGCAACTGAAAGTCCATGGCAAAAATTTGCTTCATATTTATGTAACTGTATTTTTTTTTCTGAGAACTACATCATAGGCCACTGACCTCTTGACACAATATAATTTGTTGTCATGACTGAAGTACATAAGTATTATTTATTTACTGGTACATTATTGATGATGTCTAATTCATGTGTGATAGATGGAAGGGACTTGCAAATGGAGTGTGTCAAAAACCTGTAGAAATCAATAATGAGTCTAACTGTAGTTAGTTTCATCTTATTTTGAGAAGTTGTCACATTTAGAAAAATGAAAGCAGGACAAAGTTGATGCCACTCAGTTGCATGCAGTTCACAACATTTCTGTAAAAGGTCAAACCTGTTCTGAAAGGACAAACATATATCAATTTTAATACATTGATGGGTTTCAAAGATTAATAAAGAAACTACATATATGAAGTCTACATTTGAATCATACTCTCTTTCTTAATAGGTAAATATGCAAATTGGTAAAACCTTAATTTTCAGAGTAACAATTTGCAAAAAGACAGGCTTACAGCAACCATGACAAGATAACTGTCAATCGTCCCATTTGGCACATCCAAAAAAAGAAACTAGGAACTACTAAGAGTAAAACTCTATTGAAAGATACATTTAGGCGCAGCAGAAACAAAGTCAGTTCTGAGGTTTTCCCGCAAAAACTCACATAGGTAAAGCCCCCTTTTCACGCTTGGGCCGCCCACAGTTCATTGTCCACCAATTACATTCAATATTTTTGTTGTGGGAAAACATTCTGCGCTGGTAGCTCTGAGAACTTGGCCTTGGTGAGTATCTCCTCTCGGCAGCAGAAGGCTCTCATGCATTCCTTAGCCTCCCCCCCCCTCCTAGGAATTTACCAACCTCCGCCCTCCCGTTTCTGTTTGGCAAGCTGGAAGTTGATACAGGCAATGAAGAATGAACAATGAAACTGGAATACAGCTCTCAGAAGACAATGGAATTTTGGGGATTCCTCTAGTTTTCAGTTGTTCATAAATCAATCAATTTTTGTCAAAAGCTTTATGATGTTTTATACTGAGTTTCTTGATATTAGGGGGGGAATAGATTGATATCAACTTCTATTATGGTATAAAAGGATTTTTTGTGATTTTGTCCTCAGATATTAGTAAGACAACATAATTTTTGCATTCTTAATACAGAACTCACAGTCTTCAGAAACCTAGAAAGTAATAAAAGTTCAGTAATATTTTGGTGATGTCATGTGGCGAATTCACTGGAGAAAGCATTATGTTTGGAAGAGTTAGCCATGAGGCTGCCAAAGAAGATGGTGGCTGGATACCATCAAAGCTGACGTCATAACCAGAACATAAAACAACTCGAAGAAGTTGCACAAGATTGGAAGATGTGAAGAGACCTGGCCCATGGAACCAGTCACAACTGAATGGATAACATCAATATCAATGATCTATAACAAGTATAGGTGCAAAATGTTATCTTCTGGTAGCACTTGATTTTCCAGAAAAAATGTTCCAGAGGCTAGACATGTTTTTTTTCACTCTCCCTCTTTGTAACTTTTCTATTATTATGCATATTCTGTAGTTGATTTCCACCTCCTGCTTGATTCTTTTAATGCTTACTAAGGTAATTAACAAAACAAGCTGTTATACATGTCACAATTCCTTGGAAAATCATGAGTATTTACTATATCTTGGGGGAAGAGAGGAACTACTTTCTGTATTGCTTTAAACTGACGTGTGTTGGCACAATCTTACATCCTATGTTGCCTTGCACTAAAAGAAGAGAATATAGAAGATAAAACTTTTTTAGTGATGCAGGCTTCTGATACCATCACATCCACCTATTTACCTGTGTTCTAGCATGCTCCTAACATCATTTAGTATCCCATTCTCAGTGCTAAGGAGTTTGCATCTGAATTGAGAATGTCATTATTTCTTCTTGCAGAATTCTTAACAAAATTTGCATGAGAAACCCTCACAAAGAATGTTAAAGGAATCTTTAAAACAATAGGATTTAACTAGAGGTTTTCACTTACTAAAGGAAAGAAAACAAAAGATGTACGTAAGATAGTGGTTGCGTGTCGTAAATGGAGAATTATTATCATGTTCACACCGAAGTAGAAAAAGACACGGGTAAATTAATTTTTTTTTGCTTTCAACACTGTTAGCAGAATTGTTCATGTTTGATCATTTCACCTCAACTTATCATATGCTTTCCTCTCTGGCCTCTCTCTCTCTCTCTCTCTCTCTCTCTCTCTCTCTCTCTCTCTCTCTCTCTCTCTCTCACACACACACACACACACACACACACACAGGAATATCTCAAGTGGCAGTAGAAAATATTATGAAGAAACAAAATGCATTTAAGACAATTGCTTTTTCAAGAGTATTATGAAACCAAATCATAATACTCTTAAACAATTATCCAGATTAAGTATCCATGTCTAAAATAAGACAATCAACACAATGCATTGTTTGAATATTTCACAAACAAAACACATTTTAAAATACTCTATGCAAGTATTTATCCCTAAAATGCTATAAAATCCTAAAGAGGATTCAAACAATTTTATTTTCAAAGCTAGGAGGTGTGAAGTGAGTAAGGTCTTGCATCTAAATGGATCAAGAATAAGAACCAGAAAGTTACATAGATCTTATATAAAAATGATCAAAGACAATTTGACCATGCTTATGCATACATTAAAAGGAGACATCCCAAGAGAGTGTTGCTTTGCAGCTGATAAGGAAACAAGATATCCACAAAGGGAGACATAGTTATTCTTCATGGTGTGAAGGCATTACTGACACATTATTTGAAATGGAATTTAGTAGCTTTGATATATTAGAGGTGTCAACATTTTAATTGTTATTTTAATAAACTCATCCTGTACTGTGGAAGGAGGGAGACAGATAAGGAAGCACCCATTACACAGCCTTGAATTTATGTGTCTGCTAAGGCATACATTCCATAGGCATTTAACCACCTGGAAATAAATTCACATTTGTAGTATATTTGTAGTTACAATTTCTTGGCATTATGGTATCCTATAAACCAGGGGTGTCAAACTGCCGGCCCATGGGCCGGTTGCGACATGCCGAAACCGTGTCCACCCCAGCTCCAGCAATGGGAAAAAAGTCGCTATAAACAAATGAAACCTATTCCAAGCATCCTAAGCAAGCTCATATATCCAACACAAAAGAGGAATAATTTGTAATACAAGGCAAGGACAATGAAAACCACTGTGTGGGACAAACAGGTAGATAGAACATATCCAAGAACATCAATTGGCAGCTAAAAAGACATGATAAGAACTCTTAAATTTAACATCTTGGCAAGTTCAAACAATTTCACCTGGAAAAGCAGTAGACATTTCAGATTAGGATCCAAAATGTAAGAAGATTCCTACAAGGTTGTCGCTCTGAACACAAGCCATTAACAGACATTGAGATAAGTTTCATCTGTAAACATTCAAAAAAGGGAACGTCCAAAGATCAAATAAATATATATGCAGCCCTAACACATCCTTATCACACTTCTCTTAATCAGGCTCCAAATAAGTAGGAACCAGCACCAGAATCAGTTTGATCTAGTAATTGGATTTCCATGCTAGAAACTAGGAGACTGAGTTCTAGATTTGCACTAGGCATGAAAGCTGGCTGGGTGATCCTAGGCCAGTCACTGTCTCTCAGACCAACCCACCTCGCAGGGTTATTGTGAGGAAAATAGGAAGAGGAAGGTATATTAGGTATACTGCCATCAGTGGGTGAGACGTCGGCGGCAGCTCAGGAGTTCTTGGCTTCCATGACGGCCTTGGACTTGACCCAATTAATTCAGGCCCCCACTCACACGGGTGGACACACGCTGGATTTGATTTTTGTCTCAGGCCAGTGGCAGAGTGATCTGACATTAGGGGAGATAGTTATTGAGCCCTTGTCATGGTCAGATCATTCTCTCCTAAGGATGGACTTCCGGACCGCTCCCCCTCGCCGCAGGGAGACGGAACCGCCTAGATGGTTCCGTCCCAGGCGACTGATGGACCCTGAGAGGTTCCTGATGGAGCTTGGGCC
>NW_015386357.1:349469-423710 GCF_001527695.2 Protobothrops mucrosquamatus
TAGTTCATGGGTATGAAATAAATATTTGAATGTAATTTAATAAATATTAATGGTTGATTATGTGCCATCAGGTCAGTGTTGACTCTTAGTAACCACAGAATGATTTGTCTGCAACTTGGTTCTTCAGGTCTTCCAGTTGAGTCTATCCATCTGGCATGCAAATATTAATTTATGGTAAATCATGTGAATTTGCTGTTTCTATTTCTAAAATCATCCTGGTTGATTAAATTGGTATGAAACACTTTCATTTTTTTCATGAGTTCATATTATGTTAATTAATTAATTAATCACAAATAAAACTAAGCCTAAACAGAATATATCATATACCTTAGCAAAATACACAGACCTAACCAGTGCCTTCCATTTACTTTTGTGAAATCAAGATTATTCATGTGCTTTTAGGATTAAAACATTTATATTATGGATATAAATATAAATACATGGATAGATGGACTGTTGACTAGTTCTACAATTATTATTTTTTGAGTATTTGCTTACACCAATCCAATCTGAAGTGAATGAGTTGTGCTATGGCACATCATATTAACTTAAAGACAGTTTTTTTTAAAGTTCAATATTTCTAATGCATTTCACTTTTTGTTTTGGATTAAAACCGCATAATGATGACAGCCTGTAGATAATGCTTATGGAACTGAGCAATATTATAGTAATGCAAACAATGCATCAATACTGTAACATGTGTTTTTGTTCTTGATGAATGTGCTTAATGAGGCTGCCATATCTGAACCAGATTTAAATAGCCATATCATGGAAATGAATAAGAATTAAGAAGGTAAATTAATTCCTAAGGGGAATCACAGCAGAACTCATTAGTTCAGGAATAAAAATACCTCAAAACTTTTAATTAAAGATATTTACTGTGAATGAATACCATTTGGCAGGTTTCTTCAGACTATAATCTCATTTATAAAGAAGTATTCATCTATTACTGGCAACAACATTAATCTAATTTGAAATGCCCTCCAGACTGACAATCCTGTAACAGTATGGTGATTTCCTCCAAAATCCTTTTTATCTTTATAAAAAAAACTTTAACTCAATCAGTCAACAATCATAAAAAGGACAGAGCAATTAGAGACATCACTCTCCAAAATGAGCTTCTGACATTAGTATGCTAGTGAGCAGCTCATAATGAGCTGCTTTCTAAGCAGAGCTGTTCTTGCTATTAACATCTGCACAAATTAAGAGTTCCTAAACCTCCCCTTTCTTTATGCAACAGTAAATTTCCATAGACTTTAATGAATTGTGAAGGAGATTCAATCTTAATAGTTTGGTATTTTTTAAAGATGAAAAGTGTAGATTAGAAATCTTATTTATAAATAAAGTTCCTAGTGAAAGTATATTGAATAGCCCTCTGATATCCACATATGCCCCTTGTAGATGGCACCACATATGCCCTGTGTAGAGGGCACCACAGATTTTTTAAAGAAGATAAGCATCCTTGCCTAAGAACAGCAATATATACACACAGGGAGGGATGGATGGATGGATGGATGGATGGATGACATAATATTGTTTTGCATTGCATTGATACATACACAGATACATTCTGCATGATGCTTTGCCAATCCAGTTGGTTTGTGCATATGCATATATGAATATATATTTATGAATGATGAATCATCCATAAACGTTCTGTAACCTTTACATTAAATAAAGTAAATTAAGTTGCTGGAGCTCAAAACTGGGTAGATAGTTTTTCAAGAACATGTATTGGATCAACATATATTAGTTTTGAATTTCAAGACAATGCAACAGCCAAAGTTTTTTTTATTAAATTCAGATGAATGCATTCAGCTTTCTTTTTAAAAAATCTCAGAATTTCAACTGGACATATTGTTTGTAATTCATAAAAATAGAATTCATTGCTATGGTTATGTGTAACTGATTCCTGTAGCTTGGCAGGACAGGTAAGACTGGAAGCTAAATCCAAATTATTTCATTTTGTGTGGATCAATTCATTTAGCTGTTGATGGACTCCAAGAATATCACTACTTCAGAACTTATAACAGTTTGGTTAATACTGGCATTCCCTGACTCCCGCTCTTATTTTGAGTGAACACAATGGCATGAAAAGTACTGCTCCATCCACCGATTTCGTGTGATCCCTGATGTGCTTAGTGATATCCATATTCAGGAAAGAAAAATATTGCACTGAGGTAAGCTCAGGGAGACCTGAGCTGTAATGGAGGCCTTTGTGGAAAGAAGACAGGTAGACAACTGTCAAGTGTGAAGAAAATAGAAGGAATAGAGGAAAAATATATTTGGAAAGGAGAGTACTGGGAATAAACATTAGGGTACAGGAAAAAAAATGACTACAGGGATCATTCAAAGCAGGACACTAGAGGCAAGAAAAAGCAAGTAGGTGTATATAGCATGGTTGGAGAGATTGCAAGAGGCTGTGGGGAGAGAGTTATATACTGCAGATGTGATTCAAATGGACAATATATGAGAATGGTAGATAAGATCAAAGGAAGTAGAGAAAGCAAAATATGGATGAAAGAGATAAAAGAATGAGTGAAAAACAGAAACTTCTGCATCATCCCCACAATTGAGACAATAAGGAGTGGTGCTACAGAAGGAAAGGGAGTACTGTTATCCTTACTGGGAAAACTGTCACTGAATGGAGAGTATATTTGGCCTCTTCAAGAAGATCAAAGGGAAGTGTTGAAGAAAAGTTCTGATGAATTCTGATTGAGGACAAGGGACATCGTGTTCTATTATGTTGGCCGGTAGAGCAACATTAAATGCATAGTTTATACCTACTTAACTGTGAGTACATGGATAGGAAATGCTAAGATGGAGTACTTTTGACAAATGGAAATGTTATAGTTATTTGAAAATTATGAGAATGGGAGGGGAGGGGAGAATTATTCTCTATTAACTGTTTCCAGATCTCTGTTCTACAATCGATGAAAGTAGATGTAAGTGTTGATACCTGAGGCTGGAGTGCAGGAACAAGTTACAAATTCTTCTGGTATATTGCCCACCATCTGTTCAGCAGCTTCTCCACCTAAGCATGTTGAGCTCATCTTCAAGCTGATGTTGAAGCCCACATAGCTATTGCTATATGAAACTTCATTATCCGTGCTCTTGAAATGAAAGGTTGCTGAGTTGCTGAATTTCATGACAACCATAACAATCTTATCCATCTGATATTGGATCTATGTTTGTGGGAATATGCCTGGATCTGATTTTCATCTTGGAACATTTAGAGTGAAGGCGGAAAACGTAACTATAGTACAGAACAGTTTACCTACTGTTCAGCTTGAAGTTAGCCACTGCACTTGTTATCTGTAGGGGTGATACATTCAGGATCTATTTTCTCAATGTTATTGTCTGCAATTCTTCCATTGACACTGGTTAAGAGAAAACTGCCTAGGATACATCATAGGATTTATACTTGTGCAAAGGATTCTTCCTATCCTTTGGACCCACACCCTAGTGAGGTGGGGCAAAACAGGGCAGGGAATAGATCTTCCTTTGGCAGGATAACAGGTATGGAAAGGATCTTGCTCATATAGTTGCTTACATTTCTCTAGATTTGGACACCACAGCCAGAGTATCAGAGGAGATAACCGGAGGCAATGTTTTGCAGTGTTTGCTGGGATTCTTTTAGTCCTATGGACCTTTAAGATGCAGACAAGGTCCTTGACAGTTTGAGTTGGATTCTGTCCTGCCTGACTCCTTTCAGTTGTCAATGTGGGGTAACGAAACAAAAATATTCTCACCCAAAAAATTGCCTGGTGGCAGTACACTCAGTAAAGAAAATTCAGGGCCTTTGGCCAACAGTTCCAAACCTTTGCTGGGTTTTTCTCCAGGCTTATATGATTATTAATCACAGAAGTTGTGAATGCTCCAACACTCAAAGTTTTTAAGAAGAGATTGGACAGCTATTTGTCTGAAATGGTATAGGGTTTCCTGCCTAGAAGACCTCCAAGTTCCCTTCTAACTCTGTTATTCTATTCTGTTCTGTTCTGTTCTGCTGTTCTGTTCTGTTCCCAAGATAAATTGATCACCTTCCTGTACATCCAAGAGTTCTACAAAACTTTCATATACTATCAGAAGGAAAGGCTTACATTAGACACGCTCTACATTTCTACTTTGATTTTATGGTTTACTAGTCTGCAGCTGAGAAAAACATATAAAACAGTCATCTTCTGAAATCAAACAATCCCCCTTTTTTCAGATATCCCTGAATTTAGTTATTCTTGTTTAAGTTCTAATTTCTCTATTTGCCTCTTACTGAAATATATTTGAATAGTTTTGCAAAGGGAAAAGGTGCATGGAGTGAATATCTATAGTATTTATTTAGTCAGTAAATAATCACTCCCACAGTAAACCAAAGGCCCCAAGTTCTACAGAGAGAAGTAAGTTTATAGTAAACATCCAAGTGAAGCCTGTTTGTTCTACTCTGTTTGTTCTATTCTGATTTACTCTCAGTCTCCAGATATTAAATACAAATGAGCCTTCCATGCAATATTTATTCAACGAACTCAGTGTAAGAGACTATAGAAATGATATAACTTGGCAGTAGCAAATATTACACAAGAGCATTCCAACTGCGGGTAACATATCTCTCAAACTGAACTAATTTGTTTTTTTCAAGATGGGATGAAGGATAATTAATTAAAAGATTACTGTAAATAATGCCATAAGAAGCACCATAAGTTTAATTTTAATTAAAGTTTAATTTAATATTAATATTTCTTTCCAAAGAAAACACTCTTACCCCAAAAGCTCTTTTGGATCCTCCTCTCCTCCTCAACTCAACGTAAAGGATAGTTGACATATATGGATGTACTATTTAGAAAATAACATCAAGGAATGTCTATTTTACTAACTAAATTTTAGCATCCTGTGGCATAGGACATATGGAAATATCCATCCTATTTATGGTAAGACTTTTCTTGCCTGGAACAATCTATTTTGCTGTTCTCTTTTACAGGAGCTGAACTGCTAACTCTCTGTGTTCTCAGTTACAGGCAGATTCATAAAAATGCTGGGATGAATTTCACAATTTTGAAGAATGTTGATGTTCTAAAGGTTTCTTTCATTGGAATTTGCTGTTCTAAAAATGTATTTCCTTTCTATAGATAGGCTATGTGGTTGGCTATTTTTGCTGTCATGGCAATGGTTTGTGCATTGCTTTGTTATTTCTTCATAGAAATCATACAAAACTGAAAGGTGGGATAAAGGGATTTCTTTTTCATGGCAAAGTCCATGGACTCCAGCACTGGAGTTCCCTTTGCAACCATCATGGTCCTTTTTTTTAATCCAAGAGCTTGCTTTGTCTGCGGCTAATTTCTGCCCCTATCCATCATAGGGACTATGAAATTTGGAGAGCCTACAAAAATGTTTTAAGTTAAAAAAAAGGAAAAGAAAACAAAATTATGAAAAATAACAGTAAAATCAAAATTTTAAATTCTAAAATTAAATATATTTATTATTATTTTATTTTGGTTTCCTTATACTTACTGCACAAACTGAAAAATAAAGGTCCAGGGACTGCCTTATAATAGCAATAGAACTTAGACGTATATACTGCCCCATAGCGCTTTACAGCACTTGCTGAGTGGTTTACAGTGTCAGCCTATTGCTCCCAATGATCTGGCTCCTCATTTTACCAACCTCGGAAGGATGGAAGGCTGAGTCCACCTTAAGACACATCAGGATCGAACTCCAGGCTGTGGACAGAGTTTGCCTGCAATACTGCACTTAACTACTGCTCCACCAGGACTCCTCCTATATAATCTATAGTGGATTATTATGCAATAAGGACTTACAAGGATAAATGTGCCTAGGGTCTTAATGAAGTGGACGATTTTAACAGTTATTTACTTACTGAATTTGTGTAGCTGCACATTTCAATTATGTGATTCTAGATGGATCACAATATAAAAAACAAAACACAAGATGTCATAAAAATAATATAACATAACCAAGGCTCTTAAAAACTGTCTCAAGTGCCAAATTAACAATATGGTCCCAACCCTGAGGGAAGACCCAGGTGTTGAAGGCTTTCTGGAAGGCTAGCAGGATTGCTAGATCTCAGGGGAGGGGCTTGTGCTAGTAAGTGTCATGACAGAGAAGACATGGTTCCTGCACCTCACTAGATGATTATTTCACAGAAGGGATCTGCATGTGCCCACCCACTTGGATCTGGTGAGAGGACTACCACAATTGAGGATTATACTTAAACTCTATTAGAATTCCAGTCTATAGTGTTTATTGAATTATTACAAAATCTTCATGGACCCTCTTATACAAAATAAAAAAGGGCTTGGATGTCACCGTCTTATTTACAAAAATATGTGGTATCCACCGGTTGAGTTCTGCTCTCATTGCTAGCTATTTGGAAGCTTACTCTAAATAAGTGTTTCTCAACCTTGGCAGCTTGAAGATGTATGCACTTCAGCTTCCAGAATTCCCCAGCCCACACATTTTCAAGCTGCCAAGGTTGAGAAACACGGATCTACATCATTTAGCTGCAAATCAACTATCCTTTCTATGAGTTACTTTTGTTCTTTTCTCTGTTTAATCTTTTGGCTTGTTGTTGCTCATTGGTCCAATTGTTTTCAATTCCTTATGACTGCACAGACATTCTTTTCTCGTGATTGCCCTTCAAGTAACTGCTTCTTTGAATTCTCCTAAGTTTCTGCTTATGTCATCAGTGATAATACTGTGTACTGCTACCTTGTCTTCTATTATTATTTTTTTAAACTGCTTTCCCTTTTTCCAAGCATCAGGATTTTCTCTAATGAGTGTTGCCCTCACATTGTTATTAAAAATATATAAATCGTAGCCTTATTATTATTATTCGTTCTAATGAGTAGTTTGCTTTTAGTTCATGTAGTACTGAATTATTTGTTCTTCTTGCTGTCCAAGGTACTCTCTCATCTCTTCTATTCTTTTCTGGACTCCTGAACAAAATTCTGTTTCTCTTCTTGTTCTGATTAGGATTAGCATTCTGATTCTAGAGATCCATTTCCCATGTCCATCAGGGCTATATTCTAACACCATGATTAAAATCAATAAAATAACAGTCCCCTCCCCCTTCCAAAGCTCTCTGCTTGAATACATCATCTTCTTTCCCACAAATGCCTCTAGAGAGTGTTGTCACTAATGGAGTTCAGAAGTATTTGAACAATGATGTTATTGCAATAATCTTGGCCAGCTCTTTTGTTTACATTTCCAATTGACCTAATTGTGTGGAATAAACTGCAAGTAAACATATTTGAACCTAAGGAATATGTCCAGATTTGAAACAGACTGTTGTGATTCCGTGCCAGCCTGTGTTCCCAACAGCTGAGTCTGAGGAATCTGAGGAGGAGGTGGAGGAGGCCGTTGAGGGGCCATCAGGGTCAGAGGGAGGCTCTGATGAATTACAGGACTCATGGCTTGATGAAGAGCCTGGCCCCTCCAGTCGTGTTTCTGATGAAGCTCAGCTGTGTGAGGAGCATGAGTCAGATNTGTATAAAAAGGGGAGGTGTGGGCGTTGCTGGTTGCTGAAGGCAACCGTTTGCAAAGTGCTTCTTGGAATCCTGGTCTGTTCGTCTTGTTTGCAACGTGTTCCTGTGGACTATTTCCTTCCTTTGGACTTGAGTTTTGCTGTTTGTGTTTTGGACTTATTGACAGGTTTGTCACCCAAATAAAAGGGATTTTGTTTTGTATTAAAGTTTCCAGCCTATTGTATCAGCAGGGGTTTGGTCCTTGTGCCTCTAACAAGGACGGCAATAGGCTGGGATAGAACACAGACTAAGAGCTGTTTTGTAGGCTTTAAACCAGGGACGGTGAATATGGCATGTCAAACATTTGGAAAATGTTTGGTATGTCACCATCTCCAGTCCTCAAACAAAAGACAAACAATTCTTTACATATTCATTTATTTTAAAAATCCAATCCAATCATGTATGTGTTCCCCAGGATCTGCTGCACACCGCTTACCTTCAGGCGATGTTCAAGTGTGTGACCATTGATGAAACAGTGACTTGTAATGAAATAGAGACTATATAGTGAGTAACCACATATTAGTAAGTAAAAGGTAAAAGGTTTCCCCTGTCCAGTCATGCCCGAGTCTAAGGGACAGTGCTCATCTTAGTTTCTTAGCTGAGGGAGTCAGCTGAGGGAGCCAGCATTGTCCAAAGACACTTCCATGGTCATGTGGCCAGCATGAATATATATCGAGCCACATGGAACACTGTTACCTTCCCACTGAAGTGGTACCTATTTAGCTGCATGCATTTGCATGCTTTTGAACAGTTAGGTTGACAGGAGCTGGGACAGGAACGGGAACTCACCCTATCGTGCAGTGCTTGGGTCTCAAACTGCCTACCTTTTGGTCAACAAGCCTAGTGTTTTAACCGCTAGACCACTGTGCCCTCACATAGTATATGGAAAGTAATTAATAGTGAATAAAAAATTTGTCTTGACCTATAGATTTGTGAGGGAGTCGATTCGTTGGTCAAGATTTAACTCCTAATGGTCATAGGAATATTATTCTCTAGTAACAATAGAGAGGGTCCCGACTCGGTAGGACTTACTAAAGTGTGTACTGAGTCGACAGGACTTATTAAGTATGTGTACTCCTCGGTGGCTTATAATTCTTACATGAAGAAAAATAAATAACCATCCTATGCCTTAACGGGCTTGTTTTTAGCTTAGCATATGAGGAAATCCATTGGGGTTTTGAAACTGTGTTTTTGACTTAGGGTCAAAAATTTCAGCCATTCTGGCTAATTTAAAATTGGTTTAGCATGATCAGTGAATCCAAAAACCATAAATCAAGATTGTTGAACTGAACTGATATCTCAATAATATTAAATTTCATTTCTTTTTTTTAAATTACATCACTATTTCTCAGGGTTACTATGAAAAGCTTGGCAAGGGATGGGCAACCCACAAGTTGCATGCAGAGGCCCAGCAGCCTGACCACTTCAGACAGAGGTATGAGATCTGGGTTCCAGAAATCTGGATGATTGCTAGATGGCAGAAATGAAATACAGAAAACTCTTCACCGTTTGCTGCCATTTATGGACCTCTAGATTTTGCAGCCAATATCTGATAGCCTACTTTGGCCCCAGAATCTCCCTGAAGTGGACATTTTGTATGAGCTGGGAATTTCAGAATACTACCCATATATGATAGATGCTAAGGAACAATCCTTGTATCTCAGCGATAATGAAAGAACTTTCTTGGCCATTTAAACACTTCCAATCAAACACCAACAGTGCACACACATGCTCAAACAAATAATGCAAAAAAGTATAACTCTGTCCATTCTTATGTTTCATCTGCTTCTGTTTCTTGCCCAGCTGTTTTGGATTTTTAATCAAATTTAACCTATCTAATAAAAAATAAAAGCTTATAAAATTAAGTATTAAAAACAGTAAGTTAGTTTGCAATAGTGTGTATTCAGATAGAATAGACTAATTGCTTTTAAGAAGTCTGCTCTGAGCATGACTAAAACCCAATCAGATCACTGCATAGTGGAATAAAAAATCACAGTAAACCAATATATAGATAAAAATCTGAGCTGCAAAATTCCAGATGACCATCAGGTGGCCAGAAAGAGGCTCTTTGCTGCCTTGCAATAGTCCTTCAGTGTTTTGTAGCCCAGACATGGCATGCCTAAAACTAACACAGTAGAATAAACGTATCAATCACAATTAAATCTCTGAAGTATAGAATTTAAACATACTTGTTTTGCATAACTTCATTGCATGTTTGTATTTCAGTTTATTTAATGTGTGTCTTTTGCATGATGGCCAGTTTGTAAATTCAGTTCTGCTTTAATGAAAAGGATTTGTTCTGGAAGGTCAAAATATGCCTGCATCAGCTAAGCCCTAAGAATGGACAGTCCTTTATCATGATGTCATTTATAGCAGAATAGCTGAGTTCTTCTAATGAATCAGATCATGTTTCTGCTGCTATTATGGGAACTCAATATTTAACTTTCACCAGGTTAAGGGGAAGGGAATTGTGTAACATGTCTTAGTTACAAAATCTTATAATAAATAGAAGACTGATAATCAGAACTAGTTCTCTTTTCCAACAAATTTCATCCTATTGCCATATGGTCCAGAAATATAACCTTTAGTATACTATTAAACATTTTGTTCCACTGAAAATAATATGAAGCAATTGAAAAGGGCTGTCACCTAGGACATGAACGGAGTAGGAACCTGGCCTTTCTCTTAGAAACAGTTGTCCACTCTTTTTGAAGTAAATACATATGTGTGTAATTATGTAGCTATACTTAGTATAAAAATATTTATATTAATATTTTAAAAAATATACAATGCAGGAGCAAAATAGAAAAGAACAGTTAGCATTCAGAAATTATAATAGATTTCCTGTAAGGAAAGGGAGATAGTTGTTTTTTTTCTTGTTTATTAACAGCATAACAAGAGCTCTTTAGACAAACATGTTTGATGGAGAATATTACTAAATAGATTTTTTATTGTACTTCAGAGTATTAAACTGCCAACACATTGTCAAAATTTAACATATCAGTTATCAAACAAATTTAAAATGGACATTGAAACAACTTTCACCATATAATTATTAAAACTCAGGATTAAAAACAACAACAAAAAGCAGAGTTGTTTTTTCTTCTGTTGAATCATGTTGACAAGTTCAAGTTTTCTTGGCAATGTTTTTGTTACCAATATTATGTTACATATATTTTGTTTTTCTTGGTTTTAAACATACGAAAATTGCTTTAAGTACTGTAATTGGAGAGAGAAAGGCCATAGAGAAGTGCTTTGAATGAAAATACAAATGATCTAGATTTCCAGGATGTCAGCACTATAATTGTTATAGCAGCACAGTCAATCTATAATTTGACAATTGGAGCTCACCTCAAAGCATCTAGGTCTCAGATGCTTGTTTTTCACCATACAAAGCTCCAGATCATTTTGCACTATCCAGATCATTGTCTTTATATTCACTGCAATTTCCTAATTTAATCGTAGTCTTAAATAGAGTCCATCAAATATCAAATCAAATCAAAATGTTCCCTTATTTTCACAGAGGGACATGAGTACCTCAATGACCTCTGTCTCATTGAGCATTTGCCATTTAAAACTTCCAGTCAAACACCAACAGCGCATGCACATGCTCAAACAAATAATGCCAAAAAGTTATAACTCTGTCCATTCTTCTCTTATGTTTCATCTGCTTCTATGGACAGCCATCTATGGAGACTGGACAGCCATTTGTCTGAAATGGTATAGGGTTTCCTGCCTGACCAGGGGATTGGACTAGATGACCTCCAAGGCTCCTTCCAACTTTATTATTATTATTATTATTATTATTATTATTATTATTATTATTATTATTATTGTTGTTGTTGTTGTTGTTGTTGTTGATCATTGCACAGTCAGCCAGATGTTCAGACTGGATTTGGCATTTTGTCTACCTATCAAGGACCTGGGATAGGCAGATGTGGATGTTTGATGGTATTACAGATATCGTTGCAGGATGGAAGCGGTTCCTAGTAAGGCCGCCTTTTGCAATTGACTAATGGCGAATTTGTCAATGCCAATGGTGTTCAAGTGGTGCTCAAGTTGCTTTGGGATTGCACCCAAGGCGCCTATTACTATTGGTACTACCCTTGCTTGCTTTTGCCACAGTCTTTCTATTTCTATTTGTAGGTCTTTATATTTTGTTATCTTCTCCAGTTCTTTCTCGTCTATTCTACTGTCTCCAAGCACTACCACGTCCACTATCCAGACTTTTTTGTCTTTCTTACCGACAATTGTTAAGTCCGGGGTGTTGTTGTTGTTGTTATTATTATTATATTTCTTGCCCAACTGTTTTGGATTTTTAATCAAATTTAACCTATTTAATAAAAATTAAAAGCTTATAAAATTAAGTATTAGAAACAGTAAGATAGTTTGCATTAGAATGAATCCAGACAGAATAGACTCATTGCTTTTAAGAAGTCTCCTCTGAGCATGACTAAAACCCATTCAGATTACTGCATGGTGGAATAAAAAATCAAATCAAATCAAAACGTTCCCTTATTTTCAGAGAGGGACACGAGCGCTTCAGTGACTTCCGTTTCATTGCGCATTTGCGGCTGATGATGTTCTAGCTGCAATTGTTTCGGTGTCTTTCTTTAGAGCAGTGTTTCTCAAGCTTGGCAGCTTGAAGATGTGTGGACTTCAACTCCCAGAATTCCCCAGCCAGCTATGCTGGCTGGGGAATTCTGGGAGTTGAAGTCCACACATCTTCAAGCTGCCAAGGTTGAGAAACACTGCTTTAGAGATTGTACAGCATGACTTTTTTTTTGGACGGGGGAGGATAAAAATAAGAAATTAACACAAGGGGACGAGTATCAGGAGAAACACGGGCCGGGAACAGCTGCCCACGCACAAGCCCACCTCCCCTTCCCCAAAAGCCCATCCAAGCCGGCGGTATTGCCTTGGAGCCAGTTGCCATGGCAGCAGCAGCAGCAGCAGCAGCTCTGTTCTATTATCGTCCGTCGCCATACTGCGTGCTCGCCGGAGCCAATGGGAAAGGGGAGGCGGGGATTCCAAGGAGAAGGGGGCGGGGCGAGAGCGGGCAGGAGGTTCGTTTCTAGAGCTCGTCGTCTGGCGGCCCCAACGGAAAGATCGGGCGTTCAGGCGGCGCTGAAGGCGGAAGGAGGAGGGCAGGCGTCTCCGGAGCAGCAATCATGTTCGGGCTCTCCAGGGTCTTCGAAGACGACCCCTTCTTTCGGTGGGTTGAGCCGCGGCTGAGAGCGGGGAAGGCGGGCCGCGGAGGTCAGCGGCGGATAATTTCTCCGAACGAAGCCGTTCGGGTTTCAGCGGATGCGGGGGGGAGCCGTAGCGGTCTGGGTGTACAAAGAGGCCGGGCCTCCCTCCTGGTCTTTTGAGAGCCAGGCGCCGTCGACCTATGTATCCGTGTATCTGGGATGCGGCGTGCGGAGGATGGGCTTGCAGGGCGGCCGTGGAGGAGGAGGAGGAGGAGGAGGAGGGACCGCCTTGCTCAATGCGCCAGCGAAACTGCAGCCGCTTTGCCCCTGATGCCCCAAGTTAGGGTTTCCTGCCTGAGCAGGGGGTTGGACTAGATGACCTTCAAGGTCCCTTCCAACTTTACTATTATTATTATTATTATTATTATTATTATTATTATTATTATTATTAATACTCGTGTGCCTGCATGATCATGCTAGCACAGTGTTTCTCAACCTTGACAATTTTAAGGCATGTGGACTTCAACTCCCAGAATTCCTTAAAATTGTCAAGGTTGAGAAACACTGTGCTAGCAGGATCTGAATAGAATAGAGTAGAGCTGGAAAGGACCTTGGAGATCTTCTAGGGAACGACCCCTTGCACAAGCAGGGGACCCTATACCATTTCAGACAGGTGGCTGTCCAGTCTCTTCTTAAAAACCTCCAGTGTTGAAGCACACGACACCTTCTGAAGGCAAGCCGTTCCTCTGGTTAAACTGTCCTCACTGTTAGGAAGTTTCTCCTTAATTCCAGGTTGCTTTTTTCCTTGATTAGTTTTCATCCATTGTTTCTTGTCCTGCCTTCTGGTGCTTTGGAAAATAAGTTGACCTCCCTCATCTTTGGGGCAGACCCTCAAATACTGGAATACTGCTATCAGGTCACCCCCCGTCTCCCTTTAAGTGAAGGTGCTTTTTGGGCTTCAGAGTGCATCGCCTATTTATTTGTGCGTGCACTTGCAGATAAAGGTATACTAGCAAAAGGCGGACGTTTCCCTTGGTCCATAGGCCTACTCCCAAAATGGAGAGGATTAGAATTCAAAGTGGTTTTTGTTCTGTTTCCCACCATCAGAACTGATGAAGCTTCTTGGATGAGAATCAAAACATTTTCTTCTTCTTCCTCCTCCTCAAGGAAAAAACAATGCAGTTTCTTTTCAAAAAGCACCTTTGAGACAACTATGACCTGGATGACTGAAAATCTCCACAGAGATTTTGGTTCAGTTTTGGAGGATGCTGGAATTTACATAGGCTGAAATGGGTATTTGAAGCCTCTGTGTTTAAGGTAGACATTTTGGGTTTTAAAATCCCACTGCTGACCCTCCAAGGCAAGCAAAACTCTGGGCCAAATTCCTCAGGATCCCACGAGGTTGCAAATTGAATGATGGTAGGCCAAGTGCAAAGCATACTTTTTGCACCTTTGGTGAAAGTCAGAAAGAGCTTTAGGCAATGAAGAGTCTATTAACTTTTTAGATGCCTCCTTATGTCTGTTTTGAAGTAAGCATCTCTGAGGTACATAGTGCTTATTTACATATTATTGTGTGTAGAATGTAATTTGGTTTGCTCTTCTGCAACCTTCCCAGCATTATGAAACTGCCAGTGACCGTCTTATATGGAATGAGAGAAAGCTGCTCTTGCTGCAGCATGTTGCAGTTCCCTTGCAGATGTTTTGCTCTCACATTTAGGTTTCCAGCTTATATTTTGGTGAGCAATGTTCTGAAACACTGCCAAAATAAAAGGTGTTCACTGTAGGTCTTTTGAAGGTGAAAAATGGCATTTTTATAGACAGTGGCTTACATTTGCTTCCAAGATTTTGGTTTCATTCATATTAAATCTGTTTTGGAAATATTGATAGACAAATACCGATACAAACATTTATTTTAAAAAAGCCCCTTGTGGCTTAGATTTTGGTTAATACATTCTGAAAATTCAAAGATAAAACTGAATTCTCATATGTTGTGCAAAAAAGAGGCAAGGTTTTTGTTATACCTTAAAATAACTGCTTTTGATAAAATAATTCATTATTTTTGCTGCTTTTTCATATATGTTGGATGATCTGTTTTTAGCCCAGACTTTTAATTTTTACCCTGTAACAATAAACACTGACTCTTAATAGAGAGTTAGCCAATGTGAGTGTTTCTGAAGTTCTGCAGTGTTATATTCTGCTAAATGCTTACTATATACAGACCTACTGTAAGTCTGAACCCCGTTAGAAACTTTAATGAGACTTTGTTTAGTATCAGGGTATAAAAGTAATATTTTAATATCTAAATTGCATTTAAATCTGTTCAAAACTAGATTCCAATAATTTGTGTTCATGTAAGCTTTTTGCTTTCACAACAAATCGTAGCATTAATGAAAATCTGTTGCTGTATTTCTGAGTACAGGTTACTAATTGTTTACAAATATTCTTAAATGGGTTATTTATAAACAGTCCTGAGGACTTTTACTATACTTGGAATTGTATGGTGATGAAACTTTTTATCTGTATGACCTGCTTTAGTCAAAGATAATTTTCAGATGCCATTTTTGATTTAGCTGGGTACTCAGTCAGAAAATAGTTTCTAGTTATTTGAGAAATTGCCTGTCCACTGTAGTTTCCTGCAGTTGTCCTGCTCTGAGTCCCATTGATCAGTGTCATTTGTGGAACTCAAAAATTGGGCCTTCTCTGTCCTAATACCTACTCTTTGGAACAACATTCCCCTGACATCCTTATGACACCCCCCCTCCCAACCTTGATCTTTTTCATTATACCTTCAAGACCAGCTATTCCCCCAGATCTTGGATTAGAGTAGATGCTGACTTTAAGTGGTGGTTTTGTTTTGTTTGACTAGTATCTCCAGAGTCTCTCTCTTTTTTTTAGGTTTTGTACCATTGTATTTTTATTGTTCTTTTGTAAGCTGCCAAAAGTTATGATGAATTGAGTTGTTGTGTATATCAGAGAAATAATACATACATGCATACACACACACAATTTTGTGGATTAACTTAACATCTATACCAAAATCAGACTTGAATATTAATCTGGCTCATTTCTAACTTTTCCCTAGAAGCAGTATTGTTTGGCTACTAATTTTGCAGTACTGTAATTTCTCTGCTTAGGGCACAATTGTACATTACTTACAGATTATATGTAAGCTACAATTATATAGTAGTTATACAACTTTTGAAACCAGAGAGCAATTTTATTCGGTGTCAGCAGCTGTTTTGGTGGCTCTGACAGGGTGTTAAGACTTTATGTCAGTTTTGTTGCCAACTTCTAATGTAATAAAATCAGTGGCATTAATCCAGAGACTTGCATGCCCAGACAGGCTGTTTCCTTGGCATTTAGTTTTCTTTTGAAACAAAATTTTGTTTAGCCAACATGTGGAAGTCAGAAAGTAACTTGACTCTTTAAAAAGATTAGTAGGCTGAAAATGAGCCAAAGCACAGGTGATTCCATATTAAAGAAATGTAGGTCGTTGGGTTAATCCACGGGTAGGCAACCTTGGCTCTTTTATGACTCGTGGACTTCAACTCCCAGAATTCCTGAGCCAGCATGGCTGGCTCAGGAATTCTGGGAGCTGAAGTCCACGAGTCATAAAAGAGCCAAGGTTGCCTACCCCTGGGTTAATCCATAGTGCTGATCAAATCCCTTTGTCCAGTGATATTGAAAAGGAGGGTGATTTCCTGTAATTCTTGCGGTTCTCCATGCACCTTAAAAATCTGCTCCAAAAGTTGGAGAATCTACTGAACTCAGTTCCAACAGGCCATGGAAAACGTATAAAGGAGAAGAGAGGGAAATTCCACTGGACAAATGGATGCCTTCATACACAATATTGAATTAAGCCTATTGTGGTGGATTCATTGTGAATAAGGAGCACAACACTGAGGAGGAGGAGAAGAACCATTTTTATTGGAACTATCATTGCGCACCTCCTTTAAAAGAGATAGGAATCCCAAACAATGGAGAAGCAAAGGTTTTCATAGCAGTTTGAGGTTTGAAATCCTAGGAATCTGATTTGCTAGCCAGTTTGGGCAAACTAGTCAGGCCCTTGTCAGTTTACTTGGGGTGAGTTCAATTGTTAGATAAAATGACCTTTCAAAAGAGCAGCATCCCTCCTTATAGAAGGGGGTGGAATATGATTGGGGATAAAACATTGGGGTTTCTTTATGTTGCAATTCCCTTGTATGGGCTACACTGTGAGCTGATGAGAAGGCTTCTATTCTTTGGTTCAGGGAGCTTTATCTGGGGGCAGGAAGGTTCAATTTGGGTCTGACAGGATTAGGCAGCAATAAACTGAGTTTGACCCTGATCACATCTAAAGAACAAGAGGAAAGGGTTACAACCTCCATTTTGTTTGTTAGATTTATTTTCTCTACCATACTAGAGTAGCCCTTCTGGATTGTGTCCCCAAAGTTCTAAACCTCTACTTATACTACATCTGGTTTTCTTGTAGTATAATTATAATTCCATTCTTGTCCTTATTTACTTTGAGTTTAAAAATGCATAGCAAGCACTCCCTAGAGCATTTTGGGAAAAATAAAAGCATGGAGTGGAGAAGCAAAGCAAGTGTTTATGTTCCTGTAAATGAATTTGCTTGAAATTTGGTTAAAAGTAACCCAAGATTTAGATATTGTTATAATAGGTAGTAGTGGGTATATACTTTTTTTAAAACAACAACAACAAAAACAAAATATAGTACGGTTTGCATGATGTTAGTCATAAAGACTGTCAGTTTTCTTGCTTAGAAAGTGTTTAAAATAGAAACTAAATACTAATTCTCATTTTTGGGGAAGTACTATTTTGTATTCTGTAGATCATGCAAATTGCTAGCACTACTTCGCTATGGGAGTAACTTCTAAAATGGTAAACTAATGTAAAAGCTTCCTTTGCCTCACAAGGAGAGAACTGGAATTGACAGTCCAGCAATACTGTCTAGGATAAAATTGGTTTTATAAATGTCTCCTTGATTACACAGCTGTTCCTGGGAAGCTTTACTAGATCTCAGACTCTTTTCTGGTCCTGCCAACTTTTTTCCTGAATAGTGTAGACAGGTGCAGAAGCAATTTCCCTTTTGCAAAAGGCTGCCATGTGAAACTATTTTTGTATAGTTCACTTATCGGGGCAGTATGTTGTACCAAACTAATGTTCTAATAAATCTTTTATAGAAAACACTATAATATAAAATTAACATAACAAAATGGCAGCTGTTTCTAATATATGTATAAGTGCCACAGTGAAAACAATGTTCTGCACTTCAATTATATTTAAATAACATATTGGAATACATTGATGTAACTTGTATGGTATTAGTATATTGCAAGGAAAATATACTCAGGTATACCTTTCATTCTATTGACCTTGACAGTAAGTCAAATCTTCTGTCTTTGGGATTGAATGAACCTACTACAGTGGATATTCAGATCATGCACCCTCCCTGTTTTACTGATTTGCTTGTTTTAAATGTTCTATCTTTTAATCTTTCTTGGGTATCATAATGTAAAATGCATCAGTTAACTTTGAAAAACAATGCGATCAGTGAAAACTATGTAAATTCTCTGTAAGTAGTGGCTTTTGTTATATGTTGTATTTGAGAACTTCGCCTGTTCTCTAATGCAGAGATAGATATTCTGTCCTCTAGCAATCCTATTTTATTTTCAGGGATTCATTTACTGCCCATAATGAACACGTACGACATGCATTTTCTGAACCTTTTGGGCGAGATCCATTTCTTTCAATTGAAGATAGACAAGGAGGTCTACATCACAGAGGACATCCCAATTCTCAGATGGCTTTGAGAGACAATGACAAGGTATGTCTTCTTTCAGATAATGTCAAATTCAACTTTACTACTCCTGTAGAGGGAAAAATTGTGTTTTGGTGGAGAATATGGAGATTACAAAACTCTTACATTATTTTTAGTTCTGAAGGACTACATTTATTTAAACAATTATTCTAATGCTGAATCATTTTCTTTTCTCATGAAGTGAGATAACTGAATCTTTGGGATTTATGTTCTAGTTTAATACTACAGGGGTTGAAGGACAGTGCCAAGTTCTGTAATCTATGCACTGGAAACTGATATAGTTTACAGCAGCAGAAACTGTCACTTGTAAGTCAGAAGGGTAACTGCCAGATTTTTTTTTATTCTTACATTTGTACTTAGGGACATCCTTTGAAATAGAAGTACCCCATTAGCTAGAGTTACTCCTTTTTTCCTAGATATAGAAAGATCACTATGCCTTTGGCCTTTTGCTGTCTTGTTCTAATTATAATTATGGGATTGTGTACCTGTAAGAAAAGTAAATAAAATACATGTGATGCTTCTCCAACTTTGTTTCTTTATATAATGTTAAATATCTGTTTAATTCCAGAAAATACTGTAATACTATAAAACGATCTATAAATGAATATAAATGTCTGGCTCTTGGTTGTCATTAAATGACAATAAGAAAAATCCAAATGTCTTTGCTGGCATACACATAGATAATATTATTACATATGCATCACTCTCTGGGGAATGAATGAAACAGAAATTATTTAGTAGTAAAGTTCACCTTTTCTGTGGATCTGTTAGAGCAGACATGTCAAAGTTGTGACATCATGTGACGTCGCGCAATGTATCGGGATGGTTTTGCCATTGCTGGCAATGGGGTGGGCGCAGCTTCCATGTGACGCATCCGGCCCATGGGCCAGCAGTTTGACACCCCTGTGTTAAAGGATTTTAATCTCACTAAGACAATACAATAATAACATCCATATTGAATTGCTCTTAGTACAGCTCTTGACTGTAACTCAGTTGCTAGGAGCACAGAGTTGCTTCTATGAGTTATTTCTGATTAATCCTATCTGCTGACAGATTGACTTTGATCAGTTTAGCAGAGAGGCAACTTCTTCCTGAAACCATGTGCTCCTCTTCAAAGGTCTATTCCAGAGGGATGCTCCAACCTCTGGAGGAGATTTGAGGAATGGAGAAAAGTGCAGAGAAGCAAGAGGAGTGTGTTGAGTCAAAGCCCAAGATGTGTATGAGTATTAACGTTACCAAATTGGATTTTGCTCAGTATCCAGAAAGAAAAATCTCACAGATCTTTAATTGAGATAGAATATTGTTGGTACATGTTATCATTGTAACATTTCTTTACCTGCCTTTTCAGTTGGAAATGACACACACTTACTTTATATGTTTTGAAAAGTCAACTCAGTTTCCTCTATAATTAAACTTAATTTTGGTAAGGCTTTAAAAAAGTATACATCAATTATCATTACATCAGCTCAAAACATGTTATAAAAGTCTTGATAGCATGTTCCTATAAATATTATGTTAGTTTAAGATTTGGGGGAATTGGCAAAGTAGGCCAAACTGTCACCAGCATGGAAACAGGCAGTTTTGGACCATCTTGCCTAAACTGTAACATGCATGCTTGTCTGGACTGAGACCCAAAACATACATTTTCTGGGCCCAGGTGTTCCAAGGTGGGAAGAATAGGAAAAAAAGGAAAGTCATTGATGGAGGAAATATGTATGGCTAAAGGAAGCTAAGGGATAGAAGAAAGATACAGGAAGATTGGGAGATGTGCAGGGACACAACAATGTGGAGAAAGTGACCCTGCTCAGAATGTTCCACCCAAATTCCTAGCTACAATATCATAGATCATAGAGCTAGCATAAGAAAGACATTATTTTACGCATATCCCTATAGATTCTATGGGAATGATTAGTGGAGTATTTATCTTACTACTTTTAAAATGCATGTCATTTGTTTTAAGTATCTTCGCATTTTGACTACTATACATATAGATTTGTATTTCTGTATTTTTGTATTTTGCATTTTTTGTATTGTGTGTATATTATTTGTTTTTAATATGCTGTGAACCGCCCTGAGTCCTATGGGAGAAGGGCGGTATACAAATTAAATTATCTATCTATCTATCTATCTATCTATCTATTAATGCTCCTAAACAAATTCATGTGGGCTTAATTTTTGTGATATTTTGTGTTATGATAAGGGCACTGAAGAGCATCTCAACCTTTCATAAAATTATTACAGAACGCAAACATGAATGTGGCTATATTAAGAATGCTATTCTTTCTCAGGAACTAAGGGAGGAGATACAATATCTAAGCGTGTTTGAGGTATATAGTTATTCAGAAGCTGAATGATAGATAGGATTATGCAGCCATTATGTAGCCAAAGGATTATCTGTTATAGGAAGTAGAATTCCTCATAGGATCTAAATCTACTATTGCTTTGCGTTTGCAGTCTTTGTATTACTGCATTCATTTCACTAGAAAATTACAGTGTTCTAGGTTGCTATACAATTAATTCTTTTGTTTTCCTCCATTTTTGAACAAAGGAAGACTGTGCTGTTCCCAAGGATTATGGTGCTTTTGTGGATTTATTTGGTTTGCTACATTTTTTGTCCTTAAATCAGCTCAACATTTTCAGACCCCTCCACCACTGCCGCCACACTGAGTTCCATGCCCGGTGTGGTGGCGGTGGCTCCGAGCCTGGTGCAGATGCTGATCCAGGTGCCAATCAGTGCCAGGCTCAGAGCCACACCGGCACGGCAGTGGTGGTGGGAGGTGTGAAAATGGGAAGCCTCCAGCATTGCCGCCCTCCCCGGCAGGCTCTGCTCTGCCCACCTGCTTGCTCACCCACCCACTTGACTCTCTCCTTGGCCGCCTGTGGTGAGTTGTCCCTGAAGTGAGTTGTCCATATGGATTTGTCCTGTGGCAACTTGGCTGCTATGAGTTGGCAGAGGCAACTTGGCAGTAGCAGTAGTTGACTGCGGTGAGTTGTCCTAGACAATGGAAAAATCCTTTCCCCATATTTGTTGTAGTAATATCCTCATTGGCCTTAATCACAATAGTGTTAAAAATACTATTTCATTAAGAAATTGGATATTAATATTCTCCCAAAAAGTATACATTGGAGTTGGCAATTTAATTGCCTTCAGACATTTTGGAATTCATATGTTCTTTTAGCTATCATTAGAGTTGCTGGAAACTGCTTATGCTTTGACAGCAGATTATTGCCACTGTTTAGTTCCTAGCCCAAGGGTCTTCAAACTTGGCCCTTTTATGACTTGTGGACTTCAACTCCCAGAATTCTTCAGCCAGCCCTGTCCTAGCCCATGTATTAATAGAAAACTAAGATACCCCAACATTTTATAGGTACCTACTCTGGAGTTATGCCTATGCCTCAGTACATGCGCCATGTAAATTCTCAAGTTTGATTGTGTATAAGGAAAATTTTTCAATTGTATGACTAAAATTCGTATTTGCTTCAAATTTTAATTGTAGAAGTTAGTTGTGCTGAATAAAGTGAGATTTTTTGTATATGGGATGAGGAGAATATAACATGAAAGTACATAGACTTAAGAAGTGTAGGCTTTGTAAGGGAAGAGGAGGAGATAAATGAGTCATGAGACAGAAAGAATAAGCTACTGTATACATGAATAGAATTGTTGAGTGATTCTACTTGTGAACAGGGATCTTGTTAGTGCATTGTATAAAGTACTGTGAATGTGCTGAATACATGCAGAATGACTAGTACAAACATGATTTTCATGTGATGCTTTAGTATAACTATCTCCTTCACCCATGCTTCTGGGCATTCTGGTGTACTGCTAATTTATTTTTTGAAGGATTTGTAGACTGTTTCAGTTGTACAACTCTAAGTGGCAAATAGCATTCTCCTTACATAATATATGTTGCTTCAAACTGAAGATTGGCTGAGCTATCTCTATCCAATTTTCCACAACTCCTTCTAACTTCTGAAGCCTCAGACTCTCCAGTCATTTAGCATAACTGACAGTTTTGCCATCCAGACATAGTTAAGTCTGTTTTCTGTGTTCTGAAAGTACAGTACCTCCATTCAGTAGTATTTATAGCCTCATCTATTTATATGTGTTCTGGCAAGTAACTTATTCACGGTGACTTTATAAGCCAAAGTATTCTGTATATTGTGACAGATTTACTCAGTATGCCTTTTCAATGACCTTTAAATCTGCTGACATTGCTAGGATTCTATGACTATTTTAGTATTTTGCATAATCTTTGATCTTACAACATAATTTGTTTGCATGCAGACTATTTCCCTTATTTTAATTGTTATGATCTGCAGTTTTTCTCAGCTCACTATAATTTATTAATTAAAATTTATGTCTTGAAGAGGAGCAAGTATGTTGATGTATTCAAAGTTCCTTTTTGAACTGGCTAATCTCCACTGAATCTACATGGAATTGAATATTTGGAAACATGAGTGATGTATAAAGTGCTTAACTTGATACTTCAAAGGTAGTTAAAAGTTTTTTTAAGATAGGTTTAGATGCTTAAAGTATAATCATTCATTAAGCATGTCTATTTCAGTTTCAGATTAGATGTGGCAGAAGCTGCAATGTTTGTTCATACCAGGTGAAAGTGGAGTGCAAGTTGTAACTATAGTTTGAAAAGAAACACATTGAAGAGAGGTGATAACTTTCCCTGCCTTCTCATCTGGGACATAACAGACTGCCTTCATGAATGCCTCAGGAGTTGTTCTGTCCCAGAGTGACAGAATTCAGATGAAAACAAAAATGAAACTTGGTCCCTGGGTTATAAGAAGGCTGGAAATTTATCTATTTATTTGTTTGTTCAATTTCTATGGTCACCCAACTCTGGGTGGCTTACAATTCATACAAAAGTATTTAAAATATTTTAACTCAATAAAAACAGTGAAACCAATAAAAACACTAAAAATATCCAAATTAAATATACATAGGAGCAGGATACTTGGTGGGTTAGCAATATAGCCAATAAACTGGGCCAGTGACACATTTCAGCATCCAAGCCCAGGAACATAGCCAGGTTTTTAGGGCCTTACAAAGGGCTAACGGAGTTGGACCCATCCGGATCTTTGAAGGGAGGATGTTCCATAGAGCAGGGGCTACTGCAGAAAAACCTCAGCTTCTGGTCTCCACCAGTCAACATTCTTTGGCTGACAGGATATCCATCATATCCATTCTGCTCAACCTGGTTGGATGGATAGAGACTCTTGAAAAAACGTGATCCCTCAGGTACCCTGGACACAAGCCATACTGGGCTTTAAAAGCACTTTGAATTGCACCAAGAAACACATCAGTACCAGTGTATCTGGCACGATTTATTACTCATGCAGTTGCATCCTGCACCAGTTGGAGTTTCTGAATGGTCTTTGGGATAGCGCTAGGTAAAGCATGTTACTGTAGTTTAACTTGGAGATTACAAGGGCGTGAGTTACTGTGAACAGGGTCTTCCAGTCCAGGTATGGGCACAACTGGTGCATCATCCGAAGGTGTGCAAAAGCCCTCCTAACCATATCTGCCACCTGTCTTCAAGCAGGAGCCACAAGTCCAGGAGGACCCCCAGATTATGCACCGGGTCTGTCTGGGATAGCTCAACCCCATCCAGAACCAGAGATGGAAGAACCTTGTCTGGGGGGAGTGTGTCCAAATACCCACAGCCACTCTATCTTGCTAGGGTTGAATTGAAGCCCATTTCATCCCATCCAGTCCCCAATAGCCTCCATACACTGGAATAGGGTGTCCATGGCATCATTCAACTTGGGGTAGAGCTATAAAGCTGGGTGTTATCTGCATAGATGATATCTCACCCCGAACCAATGAATAACCTCACCAAGCAGCCTTATGTAAATGTTGAATAGAATGAGAGAAAGATCAGAGCACTGAGGCATCTCACAAGTAGGGACCACAGGCTAGATCTCTTTCATTCTGTCAACACTGAGTAGAACTGGTCCTGGAGAGCCAGCACAAACATTGCCTGCCCCCAATTCCCAGAGATGGCCCAGAAAACATTTGATCAATGGTATCAAATGCTACTGAGAGGTCAAGAAGAACCATCCCACCATCTCAGTCCCAAACCCTGATCTGAACCCCAATTGAAACAGATCTAGATAATCCGCTTCATCCAGGGTTCTCTGAAGTTACCATGTAACCATATGCCATAAAACAGTAATGGATTCATAATTTTCCTATCCCAGTTGTTAAATTGTTCCCTATTGGCCCTTTTATTTAAAGAAGTTGCATGGATGAACGATTTGCCCTTGCGTTTTTCATGTTTAAGATTGATTTGGAGAGTTTCTTGATTTTAATCTACGAAATGTGTATCCTTCACCAACAGTAATATTGCAGCAATTTACATAAGTTGATTTTTTTTTACAGGCGATGAGCTGTTCCCTTATGCCTTTTAACAGTTTTGGTGGCATGGTTAGTATACAAATACAACATGAATTTAATCTGAGCATGCCTTTTTTCCTTTTAATTTTCTAAACCATAACTATTTCTAAACCATACTAGTGCAACAATTTTAAATGAAATGGTGCTTCTTTTTCAGGGATCAAGTTTTCCATTTATACCTTTTGGCACTTTTGGTGGCATGGTCAGTATACTAATGACAAAGATTACTAAGATTTGGTGATATGTGCATTAGCATTCTTGTTATTTTTCATTTTAGGGTTTTTTTTTGGCTTTTTATCCAGAAATAAGCCTTAAATTTATCTTATTTTTCATTACATATATTTTCTTCTCTTTGCTGAATGACTACTTTTAAAAAATGCTATATATATCAAAAATAGGATATGTACAGTTCCAGTTGTGCTAGTCTTCTCTCTTTTTTCCCAAGGGATCTTAAGAAAACTTCATGGAGTGCATTGGGATAATGAAGTAGTGAACAAGTTTAAATTTAGTTTATACTAAAATATAACTGTAGGTGGAAATTTATGAATATTTGAAGTGAATAGGTGATTTTTTTAAAAAAAAATGTGGACAGGAATGTTAAGGTTTCAGTAAAAAAAAAAAAAGATACAGTGCAGGATGATAGAAATGGGGACTATGCAAGATTCTTATCCAGCTTAATAATATAAAAGTTTTGGGTTTTTAAAAAATACAGTGAAGATGTTGAAGGAAAAAATAGGAAGTAAAATTGGTGATAGAAAATATGCAGGCTTCTTACTTTGCTAATAGTAGCAGATTTCAAGAAAGTTGAGTCCAGATGCACTCCCAGTCATATTTTAAGGTCGTAATATTAATGCTGCAATTTATACGATCTACAATTTCTCTTTTAGGCCATGAGTTTTCCGCTTATGCCTTTTGACTGTTTTGGTGGCATGGTTAGTATATTGCACACACATATTCATTTTTTTTGGTGATGTGGATTTATCTGTTTCACTTGCTCCAAAACTAAGCATCTTGCATTTTGCTTTATAAGTGCATTTTAGCATACTTGTTTCATTTTGTGAAACTGTTTTTGTGTGTTTTTTTTTCCTTTTGGGGAAATCATTGTTAAAATACCTAATAAGTATAATTGGAGATTAATCATGCTATAATTCCCAAAGGCATCTCTTTTATTGTCTTTTATTTTCCTTTTATATATAATAAAGCTATGATAGGAATAAAAACTCAATTTCCAATTACTTTTTTTGTATTTATATTATATAGTGAGATTATATATATTATTAATATATTCATAATATAGTTATTTGTGTCATTAAGCCATACCTTCCTAAATTATTTCAACAAATGTAAAACAAATAATATATACTGAGCAGGTAGCAATTAAAGCTGGGGTCAGTTATATTGAGGTCATGGGCTCTTTGGACATATTTTGGCTCTTTTGTAACAAAACAATTCAAGCAAGCATGTTTGCTGCAGGGAAAATATGCTTTTATTTGTCCTTTTTGAATCAAAGTAAGCCCCAATTTTTTCTGTTCAAGACCATTATAAGGAATGTGTGAAAGATGCTATATACCATGATGGTGTTTGAAGTATATTAACTGATGAGAAAGATCTTTGTGCCTTTTTCTTTTGGACCTGTTTAGTGGCTTTTAGCATGGAGTCCAATAGGACTTATATTGTTCGAAAAAAAGCAGTGAAAATCTGCAAAGTTCTCCTGCATTTCCTATACAATACTCTAATTGCTGTGACTATTTCTGGCATATATATTACTGTAGTTTCTTTCTTTAAATATTTTGATCTTTTTTCAGTGAAAAACAGCATATTGGCTTGTTTTTTCTCCACTAAAGAATATCAAAATATTAATTTCTTCTTCCATAATCTACCATATGCAGTGTATATTAGCCTATACTTTTTAATAGAGACTGGGGGAAATCTAACTAAATATGGCCAAGAGATCTTTTGAATATGGTCTTTTGCTTCCATCTTTAATTCTTAATTCTTTTTCCAATAAAAACATTTCGCTTCAGTTTCTATCACTGTTTTTACTTGGGCGTACCATTCATATAGAAATTATTATATGACCTTTATGTAGTATCCTATGCGGCTTGCTAATTGGGAATACAAGAAATATAGCACTTAATCACAACTAACATTATGAAAGAATTAATGCTTTGTTCATTAATTGGATTTTCTCTCTAGCTATACTAAAGTTTCTCAAATTTCAGAGCAGGTTTAGAAGAAGGGCCAGTCTATTGTGTCAGCAAAACCATTCTGCTGTCAGCGAGACATCATTAGACGTAATTCCATCAGTGGATTCCTAAATATTGCTTAACTTTCATAATTGTGGATGATAATTTAAAAGATAGAGACTTTTATTGCCTAATGAAAGTTGGGAAGTCAGTTATAAATCAAAATTACTGTTTTTATATTTTTACTTTGTAACATTTCTTCCGAGATACTGGAATAATTCGGCCAACCTGTATTAGGAATGGGAGACACCACTTTTGTTCTAATCAAACTTTTAAAAATGGCACAAATGCTGTAGTCCTGGTTTTTAATTTTCAACCCTTTGTTACCTTCTCTTACTTCCTCTCATCCAATTTTGAGAACTTCCAGATTCTGTGACACTCTAGCACTGGGGAAAATATAGAAAGAGAGAGAGTGAGAGGAAGAGAGAAAGATTGAGAGTGCGCATGCCAGATATTTCAATGAGTTGGATGTTCTTTGGTTTCATGCAGTTTTCTCCATTCTTGCTTTCTTGCTTGTTTCATTTTGTATGTGGCCATACATTTTACATGCTAATATTTTCAGTGAGTTTACTGGGATTCCTATAACATTTTGCCTGTTTCTGTAGCATTCCCTGTGGTCTGTAAAGGTGTTAATGCTTTGGCTGGAATGTTAGTAATAAGTGATAGCAGTGTAAACAGAAGTCATGGTTACTGCATTTCCATTTTAGATGATGGAACCGAGACAACCGTGTGTCAAACAAGTGTTATGCTCTTTCATTAGTCTGTATTTTCTTTCCAGTATAATTGTATTCCTAAATTGCATACTGGTTATGGATTGATTAATCAGCTCACAAATTGACCCAGGTGTAGTTATTCAAGTTTATCCACACAAAAAGGAACATTTGTTCCGCATATGGTTAATTATAGCCTAGTGAATATTTCATTTTGTGTTCTTTAGCTTGATAGTAACAAGCATAATCAGCAGTGATAAGACAGAAACAAGGCTTTGCCACTGTATTCTAAATTTTCCTTTTGGTAAGACAGATTATAGTGATATTTCAATTCACCTAATGGTATAAACTTGTTTTTTCATATGTTTGTGAAATAATTATTGTTGTGATAAATTGTTACTTCACTGAAAGCTTAATAGCTGGAAATGAGTTAAGAATCTATGAAATTGTATTTTGATTAAATTTTACTGAGTTAATAAGAAAAGCCTTTCTGATACCTGTATAGATATGCATTTGTATGCCTGATCCAACAATCTTCTCTAAGAACATATTTGACTAAGGGCCAAACTAGATGTGATGTTGGCTGTCCCACAGTTTGGAATTTCACCTGACAAAACTTGGAAGTGACACTTTAGAAGATGTGGCTTAATATATTCTGGCAATCTATTCTTACACACAACCTTGTATTAGCTTAGAGAAATTCCCGGTGGTTTGTCTTGTGTGACTACACTTTGAATTTAGAAGAGTATAATAGCAAAAGAGAAGTGTTTCATAAAAGCCCAACAATACCCTGATTTTCTATTTTGTTTAACTGTTCCTCATAATTGCTATATTTTTGCCCTATCTTTTGATGTAGTCTGCAAAAGTAAGCTCCTCTCCATGTGTACATGAATGAATTGTAATAAAAGTTCTGAGTTTTGAAGCATTTTATTGTTTCTATTTCTTCCTCTCTGTTGAAGCAGAACATGAATTTCAGAAATCCATTCTTTGCAATGGACAGAATGATGTCAAACATGAGAAATGGTATGGTGGATTTGCAAAGAAATTTTGTAAGTTGTTAAGTTTTTATGTTAATTTTTTCATGAATATTGTTCATTAAAATAATAGGGAAAAATAGATTTCCTTAGAGTAGGGGTCCCCAGCCTCCAGTGCTGGGCCTCAGCCCTTTCTAAACCAAGCTGTGGAAGGGGTGAGAGTGCATATACACACACAACCATTCCCCCCGCTGTCGCCACTGCCTCCTCTACCGGTCCGCCAAGCCGGAAAGGTTGGGGAACGCTGCCTTAGAGAAAGAGGTTAGCAGTGCATTATTATCAATTGATAGTTTTTAATTTCAATCTGTGTGTTCTGTAATGAAGGAACTATAAAGCTTATCTATATTTCCTGCTAGAGTCATTTTCATAATGCAATGTGGTGCTTTCTTCAGTTTCATCTCCCTCCCCCCCCGTGCTGGCCTTAGATATAGCTAAATGATGCATATAAAATGAATAGAAATGCCTATCCTGCCATGAAGGTATGTCTTTAAATGCACCTAACTGATTGGTGCATATTTGTATTTTAGCTTTTAACTGTTTGCCAGAAAGCAAGAAATTAGTTCTGAAAAGCTTTCTTTCAGATTGTACTAGAGTAGAGTTTTACTTATTTCCAGCATGTGACAATTCCCAAGTTAGCTCTTCTGTTAAATTAAACCTGTTGGCCAAGTGAGTGGATAAGTTGGCCTAATGGTTCAGAACATTTTGCAGGCCTGGGATATTAAGTCAGTTCTATAGATATGGTTGCATTTCCTAAGATTCATTTTTCATTGTCTAAGTGGAGCATTAATGAAGTCAAGTATTCCTCACATTTAGTTAGATGTGCATAGACACATCCATGTTGGCAGTTACAGAAAAATGGATTGCCTTAGAATTCTTACAGGATTGTTTCCTCCAGTGTAATCTATAGCCTTGTGATAGAGAACTGCAAATATCCATTAAATTTTGGGTTCCCTTCTGTACTGAAACTGTAGTTTTTACTTGTTTCTAAACTTCAGGATAAAATGGCACTTGATCCAAATGCTCACTCATACAGTTCTTCTTCAGTGATGACCTATTCTAAGAAGGGTGACGAACCGCCAAAAGTTTTCCAAGCTTCAGCTCAGACACGGACTGCTCCAGGAGGGGTATGACAATATTTTGGGAATCCTCTCCTAACTAATAATAGCATTAATCTAATTTGGTATGTGCTTCTAACTAATAATAAATGTATTATTGTGCAATAGCATAAAATATTGAAAAATTAGTATAAATGTTTGAAATTAAAACTTGACTTTAAAGTGATAGTATAATGTTTAAAAATTCCCTTCATTGCTTTGCTCATAGGTGTTGCCATCTAATTTGGCTAAGAAGCTTGAATTTGAACCTTAACGTCAAGTTCATGAAATGTAGTATGCAAGTAAGATAAAACTGTTGAAAATAGCCCACAGTAAATCTCTCCAGAACTCAGCTAGTACTTCTTTATCAAAAAGCTTCTAATAATATACTTACGGGCATGCTGATAAGTAGTAGCTAAGATTGTCAAGATAGTTAGTGTTCCTTTCATGTGGCAAATTGCAGAGCACTTTTATCTCTGTAGCTGAAAAGTTCCATCACTGGCTATATTTAGATGAGGTTATGATGGTTTTTGAACCATTCTCATGAAACAGAGTTGAAACCTTAAAATACTGGAATTTGTGCCTGGTTTCTTCTATTTGTGAATCAACATGTATGTTATGGCCATAATGCAGAGACATGATTGTGCATGCAACTAAATTGTTTTATGTGTAGTTTTTGCTGCTGCAGCTGCTCTCTTCCACCTCCGCCCGCAAATATAATTTCCACAGCATAGTGAGTGAAGTTTTACATATGTGCTCATAGTGTAGCCTTCTGCACTTGGCATGTTTATTCTGTGATTAATTTAGGTTTCATATACTATTTTCATGATTTATAAAAAGTTTACTTGAAAGGATAAATCCAGAAAGCTAAATAGGACATTTTCTTCTTATTAGCTTTTTTGTTTGTTTTTGCTTTAATTCAGATTAAAGAAATCAGAAAAGCTGTTAGAGATTCTGAAAGCGGGTTGGAAAAAATGGCTGTTGGTCATCACATTCATGATCGTGCTCATGTAATTCAGAAAGCAAAGAACAACAAAACTGGTGATGAAGAATTGAATCAAGAATTCATTAATTTAGATGAAGGTAAATAGCTCTGTTAGGATCTATTTCCTTCTCTCTCTCTCTCTCTCTCTCTCTCTCTCTCTCTCTCTGTGTGTGTGTGTGTGTGTGTGTGTGTGTGAGATGATCAACTGTCAGTGCTGTATAGATGACGCATAGATCTACATATGTATAAAATGGTGTGTTGTGCCTTTTGTAGATAATTATGTTTTTATTAGTACAAAACATCAAAATATACATACAAATATATGCACACCTTCAGATGAATAAATTTATAATTTAATATTGGAATTGTTTGCCAGGAGAAGCTCATGGATTTGATGAACAATGGCAGAAGGAGATTCTGAAATTTAAGCCCTCTGGAGGAAGACATAATATAGATTCTCCAAAACATAGAAGTATTCATCATGTAAGCAAGGAGGATGCTCCAAGGAGGTATACAATATAATCTTTCCTGTTTTGCCTTCATTATTTTAAGAGAGAGAGAGTCAGAATTCTTTAAGATGTCATATGTGCGTAAGGATTCTGTTACGTAATTAATACACTTCAAGGATGCATTCAACTACTGTGAACCTTAAGCATCCTAATATAAAAATATTGGCACTAATTGTCTGCTGGCTAGTTCAGTTAAAACCTACAAAAGAAAAATATCAAAACAGAAAATCTATGGGAAAACAGTTTTGCCCAAGATTGGGATAAGAAGCGTGTTCTCTAAACCCTGATATTTTACAGCCCTGGGTATCCCTTACTATGTAATTGCTAAGACTTTAGCAACATTTTATGTACCACAAGTTCTCCACTCCTTTATTGGTGTCGTTCTATTTGCCTGCATGTTTGTTTTCCCCAGATCTGAATGACTCCATTTTCATTAGATCACAGGTGACACAAATTGAGTTGGGACGTTGCACTTTAGTTTTGCAAGCCATAAAATCTGAAAAACAATGTCTAGATACAACAATTGGATGGTTAAAGATTTTTCTCTGTATATTCTATGCTTAGCTAATATTACATTGTATAAAATAAACATCAAGAATTCCCTTTTTGTTATCTTTGTTTTTTCAGGGAGAAGATGCATCCAAGAACAGCAGTAGAAGGACCAAGGAGATCTGTATCTTCTATTGAAAAACTCAATGTGAAGGGATCACATGTTCCTCTGAAACCCAGCAGAAAATAATTGTGTTGCTTTTCATGTTAATATGGATGTCTTGGGAGAGGACACAATAATTCTGGATCAACAAATAAGACCAAGCTCTCTATTCCTAGCATTAGTGATTCTTTTTTTTCTTTGACTACTGAATGTTTGTGTCAATTTCAGCTCCTTGGTAACAGTTGGCTCTGAACAGTAATTGAAAAACACTGAGACTGAAAAGTACTTTATGGCTTTTTAAAAGAAAATGTGGAATGTTACAGCTATTTTCATTAATACCAACTACTCTAACTAATATGAGGACAAAGTTAGCACTACAAAGATAGTACCAGTTTTCAAGGACTTTAAATAAATGCACTGGTATGCTTTTGGCAAAAGGCCAATCTTTCGAAAGTCTAGATTACAGTTGAACTGCAAAGTCATTAGCCATTACAAAATGAAGATAATGTCAATTTTCTTATTATCCCTGAAATCTACCCAGAATTAGTTTTCCCAATATACATGAACAGAATCAGTACTTAGTTACATTTTGGATAGACAACAAAACAAAAAACAAAACATTTCACTAAGGGGGATTCTGCCATCTTTGCATAAAAAAATTAACCCAACTCATTACAAATTTATTCCGATTTGTAAAAAAAATACATTTACTCTGCTTTGATTGAAAATTTTGTTCTAAATTAATTCCACATTCTAATCATTATTTTGATAGAAAAAGTACTAATTTTTACAAACAGTGATTTATAATTGGAAAAGGGTTGTTTTAGGATTGGGTCAGATCAATAGCAATGTAACGTTCATAGGGCAAACAAGAATTCAGCAGAGAAAGTGGTAACTGAAGCTCATTTCAGTTTCCATATTCCATACTGGAGCAAAAAGGTGCACAGCTGACATCAGGTGATGGAGAATTTCTGAATTATCAATGCATTTTAAGACTGTTTTTAGTGCCACTCTCCTTTTTTTTGAAGATATTTTCCTCTTGTTCATAATTATTTTGTTTGTTTACTGATTAATTAGTTCATTTTCATGATGCTGAAGGGTAAGCTAGAGATGCAAGTGGCTGAGCACATGTAGGTTTAGAGTTTTGCAGTAGAAAAAAAATCAAAAGTACAGATTTACTGAATGTAGTTGTCAACGTGATGATTCCCAGACCTCCCATTTTAAGCAATTCAAATTGATAAAACATCTTTTAATACAAAGTCATATTAAAACCTGAATATTTTGATTAATTGATTATCAAGGCTTGTCAGTTTAGATATTGCTGCTCTGTAGGGATAACTGGGAAACATTACAGTTTTGATATCTGAGCTTCTGTGTTAAAAGTTCTAATATTGTGATATCTTATTAAATATTTACTAAGTAAAATATATGTACCTCTGCTCTTTCAAGGTATGTAACTTAGGTATGTATATGTATGCCATTCTTCATACTGAATAAATACTATGCTATATTAGATTGACAATTTTAACTTATATCAATCTTTCAAATTTCATAAGAGAGTTCTTCATTAACACTTGGCACTTTTTTGATAATAAAGAGCCGTTCAGCAAAATGTGTGTGTATGTTGCAGAAGAAATGCTATAATGTAGTGCTGAAATTATAGTCTATAACCTACTTTCTTCCATAAACTAGCAATTATAAGCTTGTTAACCCTTTCTAATCTCAAATATCTCTGGCCAGAGTACAAAATAAAAAGAACAAAATAATAAATATATTAATAAATTATTTAAGTTTTTTTTAGCTTTTCAGATGTAATAGCTGTTGCCATAAGCCATCTTTACTATGGTTGGGGAATATCCAATATTGCAGCACAGATTTATTCACTTTATTCACTGGCTTTAAGATTATGTGCAGGTAGTCCTCAAAAAGGTAATCCTTAAAGACTGTTTAGTGATGATTTGAAGTAACAGCAGCACTGAAAAAAGTGATTTATGACTGTTTTTCACACACCATTGCAGCATCCACATGGCCACATGATCAAAATTCAGACACTTGGCAACTGGTTCATATTTATGACAGTTGCAGTGTCCTGGTTCATGTAATCACCTTTTACGACCTGACAAGAAAAGTCAGTAGGGAAGCCAGATTCACTTAACAACCATGTTATTAACTTAATAACTGCAGTGATTCACTTAACAACTGTGGCAAAAAAGGTTGTAAAGTGGGGCAAAGCTCACTTAGCAAATGTTTCCCTTAGCAACAGAAATTTTGGGCACAATTGTAGTTAAGTCAAGGACTACTTTATATCCTGTGGCCAAGCCAAGAATTGCAAGAGACATACATAATGAGATTGCCACTTATTTCATACTTCCCTGCTGTTATTATGGAACTCAGTAAGACTTAAGTATATTTGTAAGACAACAGATGTTCTACACTTGTTTCATTTTTGTGGTTCTGTATTTCAGTAAGAAAAGTATCAATTCATTTTACAAGTGTATCAACTAGTTCCTTTTAAGCAATTAGCTGAATAGTATACCAATATTAGGAGTGCTTGCCAGATATTTGTATGGTCATTTGGGGGAAAATGTTTAAAATTGTCTAACTTGAGAAATATTCTAATGCATAGCAGGGAGTAAACTGTTGACAAAAGTTTTAGTTACATTTCTGTGTCTTTGGCAGCAGTTAGATATGAAAGATGCTCAAAAGCTCTATCAGTTGTGTGTGTGTGCTGGTGGCATTCCACTTTCTCAGTTTAGAAGTTCCAAACATAGACTGGTGTGGCTGATGATTCTCTGCCTGAAAAAAAAATATTTGGCTCATGTTGCCTAGCTACACTGTTCTCCCCAAGTTAAAAAGAATTCAAATATCAAAATATAACACTTTCTTCATTTCAAAGTCAACAAATACATCGTAGTCTACATCTACGGGGCTCTAAATCACACTGTCTTTGTCATTATTTTAAAGAAGAAAAAAAATTACCTTGGAATAAAATCAGAACTCTTCCTAATTCAATACAGTTCTCATGGCTAGTTTTGTAATGAAGTCATTGATGGGAAATGCTTGGAAAATTTCATTAAAATTATGATCTTTCAATCCATCATCAAGCGTGATTGCTGAGTTAATCCCATTTTCTGAATTTACAATGTGGCTGGCTCATTTGCACTGTATCGTTAGTTGCACCTGGATGACCTTGGGCTATTCACCCACTTTTAACTTTAATTACAGGCACATGGTTGTTGGGTAGATAAAACACTGTAGCAGGATCCTTGGAGTTGTAGTAGTGGTTTGATATATAAGCAAGGACTGACTCAAGTCAAATTCAGTTCCTGCGAGTTTGTGGATGAGGTCTAGTAGTTTTCCTGGCAGTGGTGTAATTTCCCATCACTTTTTTTCCAAGACTGACAAGTTTTTACACATACTTGCCACTCATTTTAAACGTGATTTTTTCCAAACTGGAAAAATTACTTGGAGATTACTTGGAGGTATGGCAATCAGGGTCTAACCAGGTCTGCTCCTGCTCATCTTGTTTTTAGATCAGCCAAAATTACTAGGGCATAAGTAACATTGAGTGGCTGCAGCTCATTGCATCTCAAGATTTCGAGTCTATTTATGGGTCTGTTCCGAGAGGACCTCTAGTAAGGGCGGTCTGTAAGGAAATTTCCTCAACTCGGCCGATGCATCTGTCAGGCAGGATTCCCGAGATACTGAAATCAGATTCGGGATTAAAATAAGAAAATCAGCTCCGCGCTCTCTATTTTAGAAGCGCACCCAAGATCACAAACGGTCCTTCTTCCGCACAACCTGACGTCGGGGATAGCAGAAATGACCAGCTCTTTTCAAAGCGCTTCTTTCTTCCCAAGTGTTGGGGGCGCTGTAGAAGCTGGCTCCCTGGGCGGGGGAACTACCGAGGTGACTCGATGATCCGCTCCCCTGCTCCGGAAGCATTTACCCGGCTCAGACCGGAAATGGGCTTGTAAGAGTCGTGCCCGGCGTGACTTTTGGAAGCAGAGGCGGTGGGGATTTCACGATGTTGAGGTGTCGGCGGCTCTTAGGTTTGGTGTTGCCTCGGCAACAGGTACGAGCGGGGAGCTTAGCCGGGGTCAGAGCAGCCTCAGCCAGGCGGCAGGTTGAGTGGGAAGGAGAGACGCTCCTACATTTCTGCCCCTGGTTGGGGGTAATTTTTAAAAGGCTCCGCGGGGTAACTTGATTTGTCATTAAATGCAGAATCTCTTTGCTTCGGGGAGCTGCATGATAGATTAAAAAAAACCCGACAGCTGCATACTTATAGTAATGTTCAGCCTGCTATACGTCTCTTGAAATGAAATGGGTTATTTGAGACAAGATGGGTCAGACTAGATCAGGGGTAGGCAACCTTGGCTCTTTTATGACTCGTGGACTTCAACTCCCAGAATTCCTGAGCCAGCTTGGCTGGCTCAGGAATTCTGGGAGTTGAAGTCCACGAGTCATAAAAGAGCCAAGGTTGCCTACCCCTGGACTAGATCAATATTAAAGCTCCTTCACCTCTATGGGGGGGGGAGCATTAAAAAGTGTGAGCGATCAGCTTTCAAAGCTTCCTGCAAGTTGATTGAAAGGTTTTAACTTTTTAGCAAACTTTTATTAAGCTTAAAGAAGCTAAGCGAAGGTGCTTCTTTCGGAAAAGATAGTTATCAATTCTGAATGGAAACGTACATGTTGTATTTAATTATTCTAAATCCTATGAAGTCTAGCCAACCGTTGTGCAAATTCAGAATGCTAAAAATTCATGATGCTATTCCGTTAAGATAAACTTTGGAAACCTAACTGAGCAAATTATAGCTAAGTTCTGTTATCACTTTGGATTCTTCAGGACATTTTTTCCATTATGAATACAAACAAAAAATAAGTACAAAACTGAGAAAAATTGAAAATATAGATTTTGTAACACTTCTGGCATTTAGTCTGGCATTTATTCATGCCAGATGAAGTAAATAGTATGAGAATATTTATGAAATAGGCCATTAATTCTTACATGGCTAAATAAATACACTACAGCACAGAAAATAATGTGTTGCTGAAGCCCAAAATTGCAGTTAGTGCTGATGATTGTTTCTTACAGCTTGTCATTCAAAATTATGTTTACTACACTTGATAAGCCATTCCAAACAAGGAATATCTCATCGCCTTATATAGGTAATACATAGAACAGTTAAAATACAATAGACTTCCTGGCCCTACAAAAATAGATCATAGCATCCATAATCTTCCATTTCATCCCTAAATGCTTTTTGGAGGAGTCTTATTTTAACATTTCTTCGAAAGCTTAATTAAGGAAGAGGCAGTTTGAGTTATTCCAGAGAAGGTAGCCAGCATTTGATCATGATTAATAAAAATTAGTATAAAGGATATGCCATTCTGATACACCCTTTAAAAGTATTCAAATATTTCAGGAATGCTATTGTTATTTGGCAGATCTACATATTGCCTAATAGATTAAAGCAAGAAAAAAACAATGTATAACTCTAAAGGCCTAGCTATACAGTATTAGAAGGTCTCCCTCCCCCATTCTATAGCAAGAATTGTTCCAAATTAACCAATGAGTTGGCAACTTGGTTTGATAAAATATTTTTAACCATTCCCATTTCACTTTCTAAAATTGTTCATAGCTGAGATCTTAAATTATGATATTCACTTGTTTTCAATGTACTGGGTAACTTTGAACTTGCAACTTAAATTTTACTTTATATTTATTTGCTAACATTTGTTGTTCATGTTGCAACATACAATTCTTGCAACACAGTATTTGATTTGTAAGGAATGATTGTTAGAGTATTGCTTGAAATGGCTGAGATGATACGTTCAGATTTTTAAAATGAATCTAAATCTCTCGTGTGCCTGAAAAAAACCCCTTTTTTTTACCCAAATGTAATGTAGAATCATACTTGTAATTAGGGAGTTTAAATTTCAAATTTCTATTTTGCCAATAGTCATATTTTCTTAATAGCACATGCTGCTCAACAGGAATTTTTCTTGTTCTATATAGTGGCGATTAATCTTTTTTTATCCATTGTATATAACCCCATTATTGGATGAATCTAATAAATAGGATACAATTCCATGAAAGCTTTTATTATGGATTAATTCTTTTATTAAAATTCTCTTAATCTTATAATTTGCTTTCTATTCTAATATAATTTGTTTTCTGTTTACTAAATGTATAAACAAATATGTGTTTTAGGATGTCTAGAAAATTTGCTTCTCTCTAAAAAAATCTTTTTTAATCTATCTTGGGTTTGTATACTGAATAAGTAAATGTTTGCCTACTACATTGTCATCTCCATTTGATTGGGGAACAAGGTTGTTTTGATCTAATGATATTCCCAGCTCATATTTTGAAAAGTGGTTAAAAATGTTCCCTTCTTAGGCTTATGTTAAATATTATCCAAGTGCTTTATCCAGTAAAAATCAGGTTATTCTTACCTCATATAAGAATTTCTCTTCTTTTTGTGGTACAACTTTGAAGCAGGACTCAGGTTAAAAAAATCAAAACCAAAATACTGTTGTTCAGTACAGGTCCTTAAATGTTTTATTAAAAATAGATACAGCTGCATAGTTCCTAATGTGATATCTGTACTAAGTCATGATTAATTTGTCTCATTGATTTCAGTGGAACCAAGTTCTAATTCAGTACAGTATATTGTTTGATTGACTCTGCCTGTCAAGCTGGGGTCAAATATTAGCAACCCCATTGATGTTTTTCATAATTCATTTTCAAGATCTTCAGGTCTTTCAGTGGTGTATCCATTGATACTATAACTGAGACCAGCCATCTTGTAATTCAGTAAATTACCAAATGCTTTCTAAAATAACTATTACACTTAAGCTAAATTCTCAAACTGTGGATTACAGACCCTTCAGGATGTTGTGAGCAAATTTGAAGGTGGTCACAAATATTTTGGGACTTGGGCATACAAAGCACAATTATTGCCAGATTTATTCCTGCTTTGCCTGGAGTCTGTTCAGATAGGGCTCCTTCTTTATATGAATAACCTGATAGATTGCAAGACCACCTGCTACCAAATATCTTCCTTCGACCAGTCCGCTCCCACAGAGAGGGCCTCCTTAGGGTGCCGTTGGCCAGTCAATGCCGGCTGACGACCCCCAGGGGGAGAGCCTTCTCTGTGGCAGCTCCTGCACTCTGGAATGACCTACCCCCCGACCTACGTACAACTACGGACCTGCGCCTCTTCCGCCGAGCCTTGAAAACCCATCTATTCTATGCGGCCGGCCTGGCGTAGTTTTGATTGGGCTTTGCTAGGGGTTTTATATGGGGTATTTTAGAGCAGGCTTTTTATTCAATATTTATTGTGATTTTTATTATTGCATGTTCACCGCCCTGAGTCCCGTAAGGGAGATAGGGCGGTATATAAATTTAAATAATAAAAAATAAAATAAAAAATAGATTGTGTAGACAAAACTTGGTTGCTATCAAAACATGCTCCTTTTCAGGCTGAACAAGCCAGCAGGATTTTCCATAGTGGCCACTACAAAGAGCAAATATTAATAGAGAAGAAATGGGGGGGGGGGGGCAGAAATGAGAGAAGCAGTCTTCAAAAATACAGAGTTAGTAATAACACAAAATTCAGCAATCTCATCTTTCCCACTGAAATGCAGATTTTAAATTTATTGTTTTATTTTTGATTTTCAATGAATAAAATGATAAAAATGTGTATAAAATTTATAAGTTTTTACTTGACATTTACATTGATTATAATTATTCAAAATAATTCCTGGCTGGATTGCTAACAGGCCAAACATCTTGCTCTTATGTATATTTGATATTTTTAGTGTTTTTATGGTTTTAAAATATTTTTAGTATTTTTTAATTATAATGATTTTTTTTAATTGTAAGCCTTTCAGATTCATTGACTGAGATGGGCAGCTATAGAAATTGATTGATTGATTGATTGATTGAATGAATGAATGAATGAATGATATATTAATTTTTTGCCCAACCCTAACCCCAATGAAACCATTAATTTTATTCATGGTAGGGGTGGGTGCTATCATACCAGAACCCCTGAATAGGCTATTACACTGAAAATGTATATGAATCCTATTTTGTATTTAATATATATATTGCATTATTGTTACAACTCATGCTTTTTTTTTCAGCTCATGCTATATAGCTGCAGATGGTGTTCTTCAGGAATTTTTCCCAATGAAAAAATTCGGAACATAGGCATTTCTGCACATATTGATTCAGGAAAGACTACATTAACCGAACGTATTCTATTTTACACAGGAAAGATAGCAGAAATGCATGAGGTATTTATGAATACATTGGTAACAATGGGGAGGCTTGGCATTATTCTGTAATTTCATTGTTTATGTTTTATTGTCAACTTTTGGGAACACTGTGTAAAATGTATGCATGCACGGGGCATGAAATAAACAGAACATATAGGAATGTTGGAGGCAATAGTTGAATCTATATTGTTAAAAATATAACAAATTAATAAAGGTGGATAATAAATAATATCTAAAGCTCTGGGGCTCTATCAATGGAGTCAGGGCTATAGTCTTAAATGGGGAAGATTTTGAACAATAATGAATCTTTCCAAGCATGGTTGCCTATCTGAATCATTCTAGGAATATAATATAAGGCTATCCAAGAAGTCAGAACCCCATAGGAGTCTCTGTCTCCTTGGTTAGAGTCAGTATCCATCTTCTGAAAGTGGTAGGTGAAACTAACACCTACTGTAGGTGTGAAAGCCATTGTTTATGAGGTTTGGTGCTTTTTTCAGAAAGCACCTGTGACCCTCTAAATTTTTCTCTGGACGAATGAATCAGAAGTGGAATTTGAGAGAGTAGGGATGTTTTTATATCTGGCAGAAACCAAACATTGCATTCACGATCTCTTATCAAGTGTCAGATATGGAGACAGCATTAATATGATATTGGGGTACTGTGCTGCTTCAGTGGGTGATTTGCCATAATTGAATAAATCGTAAGTTCAGCTGTTTAACCAGATAATTTTATAGAAGACTATCAGCCTGCTTGTCCACCAGCTAAAACTGAAGTGTAGGTGGGTTCAAAACGTACAGATACATTTATAAGAAAACGGATGAAAAAAGTACAAATTCCTTTTTTTCTTTTGAAAGCAAGACATCAACATATATTGTACTGTGTGTTAGAACATTTTCAGTTGCTGTTGAATTGAAGCAGTTCACCATGGGGGAACAGACAGTATTGGATAGACTGCTCACTGAATGTAGAGGGGTGATTTGCAGATTACATTTTGGATGGCTGCTTGTGAAATAAATAAAATGAGCATCAAATTTTGATCTTGCTGTTCACATAGACTCCTTTCATATGTCAGTGGGACCCACATAAAGTTTTGAATTCAGTGACAAAAGCAAACATTCTAAAAATCCAAAAGAGAATGAATATGTTTTATAATATTATAGAAAAATTGTTTAGTCCTATCTGAAAATAGGAGAATGAAGTGGATTGATTGTCTTTGGGTATTCTTGCTTCATTTAAATTGAAATTTATGCCCAACTTTATTTGTAAGGGTGTGGGTCTATACATATGTTGTATATATTATGTTTAAATGTGTGTTATGTATGTGTACACTTTGAGAGCAAGCAACTAAATTTAATTTTTAATGTGTGCCATTGTGCCCACAGTAAAAAAAAATGACAATAAAGATTATCTATCTATCTATCTATCTATCTATCTATCTATCTATCTATCTATCTATCTATCTATCTATCTATCTATCTATCTATCTATCTATCAGAATGAATTGAAAGATTGACTTTGCAGGGAAAAAAAAGTATTGAGGGCACCTGAACTTCAAGCAAACCTATCTAGTCTGTCTAGAAATAGTAACACTAATGACCACTTTATTTGCAAGTGCAATTCAGTCTATAAAATCTGAAGTGGCCTGAGTTATATTTCCATTCCCTATTAATAATCTGGCCATTATGAATAAATGTGTGAAGGTTTCAGGCTTAATTGATGTACTCCCTATTTAGATGTGACATATTTTTGGGATAAGCTCATATAATCATTGTGCCACATTTTCTTGTTAGCTGAAAAACAGACATGAACTCTTCATTAGTTTGTGACATTTAAATAATCATTTAAAAATTCTCTTGTGATTTTTTTTAAATATATATCCTCCTTACCTCCTTCCCTTTCTCTTATATTTAGTATTAGATTTTTATCTGGAAAATCCAAGTAGGGCTAAATTAAGTGACTTTAAAAAGCTCTATTTTATATAAAAGGACAGCAGTGCATATGCAGATATATCGGTTTGCTTTCTTTCCTATTAGGTAAAGGGGAAAGATGGGATAGGTGCTGTGATGGATTCCATGGAATTAGAACGACAACGAGGGATCACTATTCAGTCTGCCGCTACGTACACCATGTGGAAAGGCACAAATATTAACATAATTGATACCCCAGGTAGTGTTGTCCTTGCATACCATAGTTAGTTTTCCACATGTTTCATTTTTATTTGCTGTAAAAAAAGAATACCTATTTGCATATCTAGTTTGGGATCTTTTTTTCAACTGGTTAGCAAATAGGATTGGCAGTGGGAGGCTTCACACTAGATTGTTTATAAGCAGAATTCTTCTAAATGACTATATAAAGTGGAATTTGGACTAGCCGTGTTCATATTCATTTCCATTTTGTATTGCCTAGCTCACCAGTCACAGAAAGCCTGATTGTGATAGACTTATATGGCCATCATGGCTTTCAGCAACCTTTCCCAATCTGATGACCTCCAAGGATATTGGATTCATCCAGACTGCTGGCTGAGAATTTAAGAGTTGTGGGTCTAGACAGTGTGATGTAATGATTAAGGTATTGTTCTAGGAGCAGTCAGGGCCAAATTCTAATGCATTCTTAGCCCCAGAAGTTCACTGGGTGACTTAGGGCCAGTCAGACACTCGGTCCAACCTACCCACAAAGTTATTGTGGGGAAAAAATAAGAAGAGGAAATGCTATATATATTTTCTTGAAGTCTCAGATGAAAGGTGGAATAAAAGTCTAATAAATAAATGCTTACGTTTAAAGAGCATCAGTTCGGAGTAATTATGTCATAAGATATTTGTGAAAGGGATTCATTTGAATGTATCCACCAAAATTCTTCTTAACTTTAATGGGTTTGAATGAGCACATGCTGACATGCAACTAATGTGCTTAGATTTAGGTCATTCTCACTTTTACTCAGTGTATCTGTGCTCCCCTTTCCCAGGCAGCACTAAGGCACTTATTACATTGAAAATTAGATATCAGAATTCATTGGTAGCATGCACACAATACTTCCTATAGAAATCTATTATTATGGTTGGTTGCATAGCCATCCAAGCATTTAGACTGGGTTTGGTGTTTTTATATCCACCCATTGAGTCCTTAAGGACCTAGGATAGGCAGATGTGATGGTGTTAAAGGTGAGGGATACTTGGTGCTGTCTAAGCTTGGTTGCTAGTGCTGATGATGTTACTTGTTTGATAAAATGAAATGTCTGCAAGAAAACAACCAAGTTCAGAGAGCACCAAGGACCTCTCATTTCCAACCTGTGCTACAAAGGTTCTCTATCAGTGTTAAAGTATAATTGCAGGATATAAGCTATTCCAAGAAAAGCTGCTTGTGCATTTGATTGATGGTTTTGCCAGTGAGATGGTGTTCAAGTCTTTCAGCCAGTTGGGAGATTAAAATCTGCTGTTAACAGAGTATGGTTTTATGTACCGTAAGTTTTTGGGAGAGTCAGTCAGTGGAATACTCAATTAACTGTTAGTTTGGCTTGCATTTATTGCTTGCCATTCCTGAAAACCATAAGAAATGGGAATTGTGGCGTGAATTCAGTAGCAGCGGTGAATCTTTAGGTAGTTTAAAACTTGTATACAATTATTTCACTTTCAGGACATGTTGATTTCACAATTGAAGTGGAAAGGTCCCTGAGGGTTCTTGATGGGGCCATTCTCGTGTTGTGTGCTGTCGGAGGGGTTCAGTGCCAGACCATGACAGTGAACAAACAAATGAAACGATATGATGTTCCATTCTTGACCTTTATCAACAAATTGGATCGCACGGGCTCAAATCCAAACCGAGCCTTACAACAATTAAGGTAGGAACTTCTAAATTTAAATGCATCCCACCTACCTGTCACCTGACTTGTGAGCTACCTTCTCAAAACTCTAGTAGGTAAAATGATTAGATGCCCATTTGTATCAAGGCTATTGTAAGTTGATACAGAAAAGATTTCCTCATTATTGTATACAAATAATTTCACTGTAAAGTATGAAAAGACCCTTAAAGCCAGCTGCTTAATTTCACTGTCTAAAACTTGTAATTAGATAAACATTCTGAATTAATGATCACTAAATGCAGTAATTTGTTCCTTTTATGAAGTCAACTGGTCAAAATTGTGTCTCTGAGACCAGGACTTGTCAGTGAATATAAATATACAGTTTCTCTAGTTTTGCCAAGGCTATGTGACGTAAGATTGCTGATGGTCACCTGTTATAAATGCCACAAAATCAGAATGAAAATATCCTAAATTTCTCAGCATGTGATGGTTACATTGTTTGAAACTTGTTGAGAATTGGGCAGCGTACAAATTTAATAGTAATAGTAGTATTTGCTCATCTGACTCTTAAATTCCACTAACAGGTGATTGTTTTTCTGAATATTATATGTAAACATTGAGAATGTTCTATCAGTCAAGAATTTTGCAGATACTGAAGAATGTAAATATATCTTGTTTCAGTTTTAAAATTAAAGCCTATTATCATTTGTGCATGTCTCTTCCTAGATATGATAGCTCAGATTCTTAATTCATGCCAAATATGCAGAAATTGTACCAAAGAGACTTGTTCTCTAGCTTTTGACTGCAGCTAAGCAATCTCTTTGGTACAATTTCTGCATATTTGGCATGAATTAAGAATCTGAGCTATCATATCTAGGAAGAGACATGCACAAATGATATAATTTTTACAGAAATCCACAATCATTCTTCCAGGCTTAATGGACTTATAATGGGAGAAATAGACTTCATGACTATTTATACTTGTGGTTCATATAGAAATTGTATATATTTTTAATTTTTACAGAACCAAGCTGAAGCAGAATGCTGCTTTTATTCAGATTCCCATGGGACTGGAAGGGCAATTAAGAGGAGTTATTGATTTAATTGAAGAAAAGGCTATATACTTCGATGGTGACTTTGGGTAAGGTGCTAAAAGTTTCCCAATGCAAAGACGTTTCATGTTCTTGAGGTAGAGTTTTACTTCTAGAAGTAAACTCCAGTAATTTTGATTATTCAGGAAAGATAAGCTAGGAATAGCACAGCATAATATTTCTTATCTCTTAACTATAATGTATTATGTGGGTTCACGCACTGGGTTTTGCTTGTGTAATTTGCTTGGCTTTGCCTTAACACACTGTAAGCATGAATCCATATGTTGTGATTTCTATTATGATGGGGCTTTATAGCTTAAGATTGAATTTGAAGCTTGCCATTCTGATGATTAAAACAAACTGTGTTAGATTGAAGCCATTTTCCCTTCTGTCTGCCTCTCATTGGGAATTTCTGAGGTTGATTTTAACCATCACAGGAGGTTGCAGTGGAACCTTCCATACGTAACCAACACAAACAAGCAGTCTTGTCTTAATCAGATTTTGAAGTGTGTTAGAAAGTCTACTAGCAAGCTCTCTGTTTGTATTATTCAGTTTAAATTTAGTATGTGTACAATGCTTTTATTTGGGTTTCGCACTAAACCCTATTTTAGCATGACATAATTGAGATATAGGAAAGCTAATAGTTATGTGTCAATGAAGATTCTCAGTCATCCAGGTAAAGTTATCTGAAGATTTAGTCGTGGCAACTGGACGTATTTTTCGTATTAGTTTGAGATGTTTCACTGCTCATCCAAGCAGTTTCACCAGTCAGAGCAAGTTACTTTGGAAAGGAAACCTCTGAGGTTGGTGTGGGAGGAGTTGGTACATTCTAATGGATCTCTGCCTAACTAACCTGCTCTGACTGATGAAGATGCTTGGATGAGCAGCAAATTAATAAGAAAAAATCTACTTGCAATGATTCAATCTTCAGACATAGTGATGTGCTTCCCCATTTCTTTTCCCATTGGGAAAGAGGATTTAAAATATTTTTGTTACCTTATTACATTTTAATGCTGACTAATTGATTAACTATGGTTAGTTTTAAATCAAAATTAATATAAAGATCTCAACAATGCAGTAAACCAAATAACCAAAAACAAATAATTCCAGATTCTTCATTCTTGAAAGAGGGGTATGGACCTAGTCATAGCTCATCATGAAGTTTGATGCCTGCTAATCTAAGCCTTAATGCCATTTATCTTTGGAAAAGTGATAAATTGGAGGGAAAAGCAGATTATCCCATGTTCTAGATGTCTTCATTGTAATAGATCGGTGCATTGCATCCACGTTGCCTTCAAGATCTGTGATGTCTTACTAATTAAATACTGGATTTGGGTACTCAATCATGATTTCTTTTTATTGGCTAACAAAAAAGCTGCGGGAAATAAAGAAGAGCAGAGCAGCTGCAGCATGCAGAAATTAGTTTGTAGATCTAAAGCTTCCTATTAATTTCCTTTAGATAAATTCACCAAAGGCTGTATAGATGTAGATTTGAATAGTTGATAATTTTTAAAATCACATTCATTAGTGCTGGGGTTTCCTAAAAGGGAAAAATTAAATGAAGATGAAAATTAAAACTTATCAGTATGTGTGCTGCTAAGGACCAATACATCTTTTCAAGTCAGCTGTCCAAAATACCAGATTGTATAGTTGAGCCTGAATATTGATGAACTTTTTATTTTTCCCGTTTCTGTAGCCAGTTTGTTAAATATGATGATATCCCTCCTGAGTTCAGAGCAGAGTCCTCAGATCGCCGCCAGGAACTGATTGAATGTGTCGCAAACAGTGATGAAAAACTTGGAGAGCTTTTTCTTGAAGAGAAAATTCCAACAGTGACTGATTTGAAGGTAAGAGAATTTAATTCATTCTGTTCTTTTTTTGAAAACTTACTAAAGGCCTTTGGAGTAAGTATTTCTACTATTAGTGTAGCGCTGCATTATGCATCAACAAAAAAGGCAAAACAAAATGGGTACTTTCATAGGAATTCTTGAAGAATAAAATGATTAAAAATGATTTCATACTCTACAAGTTACGCAAATTTAATGCTTTCTAAAACAGTGATAATAATAATAAATTATTTGAATCTCATCACTTCCTAAAGTGGTATCCTTCTCAAAATGACATGTCTAGAGCTGAAAACAGCTCAAAACCTGAATCAGTATAGAATAGAGTGGAACCATTACTTCCTCTGATAAGGCTTATTACCAGATTAATAATAATAATGATGATGATAAAGTTGGAAGGGACCTCGGAGGTCATCTAGTCCAACCTCCTGCTCAGGCAGGAAACCCTATACCAGTGGTTCTCAACCTTTTTAATGCCGCGACCCCCAACCGGTCGTAAGTCGAGGACTAAACCGGTCGTAAGTTGAGGACTAAACCGGTCATAAGTCGAGGACTTTCCCTGCCCAGGAGCGCCACGCATGCGTGGTTCCGCCCCCTGCGCCGGCCGAGGCGTAGCTGGCAAGCGGCAGAGATGGAGCAGGCCGACCACCAGCTGGCCCAGCTCAAGGGAGGTAAGGCACCCGCCGGAAAAGGGGGAAAAAAATGGCAGACAGCCTTGCTTGGCGACCCCCGTGAAATGGTCGATCGACCCCAAATGGGGTCGCGACCTATAGGTTGAGAACCGCTGCCCTATACCATTTCGGACAAATGGCTGTCCAGTGTCTTCTTAAAAACTTCCAGTGTTGGCGCATTCACCGCTTCTGGAGGCAGGTTGTTCCACTGGTTAACTGTTCTAACTGTCAATGATAACATAGAGCAATTTGAGTATTCGAAGTATTTTTTATTTTCTTAAGCTCAATAATATTTGAATCAATACACAAGCACTCAAATAACTAGTGATAAAGTTTTGGGGAATTCTGATATACTTTGAAGGTGAACTTTTCCTGGGTCTCTCTCTGCTCCTGGTGATTTCAGCCATTTTGTTGCCATTTTGTTGCCCTTTCTTAAAACAAAGCAAAACAAAAATTTAAACAGTGGCAGTTTTCTTGACCTTGAAACATAAGAATAGAGACAGTAATAATTCATATAAAGGTATCTGAAAATTTACAAGATGGTTGTGTTTCTAAGCACTCTTCTCCAGGCAGAAGCAAATTGTTATAAAGCAAAATTGACAGGAGGAGGAGGGAAAACATGGGTTTGTTTGAGCTATGTCTGGACTGGGTTATATTTTTACATAGAGTGGAGAGGCAGAATACTTACTATCTACAGGGGCAGTATTGAATTACACCAGGGACTTTGAAATTGGATGCATTCAGGACCAGGCATAACATCCTTCAATCCCTGCTATTATTTGGCAAGTATAACTCAGCACTCTTGCCCTTATGACACTGGTGAGATCAAGAAAATTTAACGTGTCCTTTTTATTGTAACTTTTAGAAGGATCTTCAAAGGACATCAAAACCTTTTACTAAGTGTATCTGAGGGAAGGGACTATTTTATACCCATCTTTTACTGTCTGACTTAAACTACCTACACAATAACCAAAGTAGTTAAAATGAGGCAACTAATGTTAAATATAGTGAGATAATCTTTCTTTGAACTGTTCAATTTTATCTGGTTTTATCCATTTTACGTATTGCTGATCTCTGTAAATAATAATAATAATAATAATAATAATAATAATAATAATAATAATAATAATAATAATAATAATAATAGTAAAGTTGGAAGGGACCTTGAAGGTCATCTAGTCCAACCCCCTGCTCAGGCAGGAAACCCCATTTCGGACAAATGGCTGTCCAGTCTCTTCTTAATAAAGGATTGCACTAATGTTGATGATACTCAGTGATTATTTCTATAATCTGTTGGCATACTCTGCCTGCCACTCGCAATTTAATCTGCTTCACTTGTTTATATTGAGTAAATAATTATCGGACTTAATTTCAGCTATAAATTAAGGTTGCCAAGTTGGACCATGAATTGCCCAACCAGCAAGTGGAAACATGCTTGGATTGATGTTTGAAAATTAAGCTTCCAACTTTAACACTTTTCTTGCAGGTTAATTGTAAGGAAATATATATAAGAACTTAAAAATCTGGAAAATTTTAGCAGAAAGTTATGACTACTTACTTTTAATACTGCAATAAATAACAGAATAGAAAGAGTTGGAAGGGACCTTGGAGGTCTTCTAGCCCAAGTCCCTGCTCAGGCAGGCCCTATACCATTTCAGACAAATGGATGTCCAGTCTCTTCCTAAAACTTCCAGTGTTGGAGCTTTCACAACTTCTAGAGGCAAGTTACTCCACTGGTTAATTGTTCTGTCAGGAATTTTTTTCTTAGTTCTAGGTTGCTTCTCTCCTTGATTAGTTTCCATCCATTGCTTCTTCTCCTGCCTTCAGGTGCTTTGGAGAATAGCTTGATTCCCTCTTCTTTGTGGCAATCCCTGAGATATTGGAACACTGCTATCATTTCACCCCTAGTCTTTTTTTCATTAAACTAGACATACCCAATTCCTGCAACCATTCTTTATATGTTTTAGCCTCTAGTCCCTAAATCATTTTTGTTACTCTTCTCTGCACTCTTTCTAGAGTCTCAACATCTTTTTTTACATTGTGAAGGCCAAAACTGGATGCAGTATTCCAAGAGTGGTCTTACCAAAGCATTATAAAGTGGTATTAACACTTCATGTGATACTGTAGGAGGTTGATACAGCCAGCATTCGTTTGTTACAGCTTTGAATATAGATTATTGTATTTTATTACTTTTAAGAGCTGAACTAAATTGCAGCATTAGAAAGTATACGTATCTGCAATATCTTCCTCATGACACTTTGCTGCTATCCAGGGAAGCATTAAGCTTTTGAAACCAGTCATTAATAGCTACAAATGACTGGAGGGTAAGGAAGCTGCCTGAAGGAAACCAGCTGTTTAGTGTGGTAGACAAGGTTGTGACAGATCTTGTAGGTCATCATTTCTACTCTTGCTTTCCTATCTAATCTGTATACCTGTGATGTTGGGACTTAAATATTGATAGTTGTTTCAAAGAAAAATACATACTGTTCTGCTGAAAGACTATTTTATTGCAAGTTTATCCTTGACAATTTACTTAATTACTTCCTCTAATGTATAAATTGAGGAGTGTAAATGGAAACTATGTCACCACAGCTGAACTTGCTTAGTTTAGGACTGAGTTTGGCTTGAAGACTTGATGAGCCTGGAAAATACAGGCTCTGGCATTTGGAAGTCATCTCCTGTTATCCTTCTTAGAATTTGATGACTTATAGTCTGGGAAACTGCTACATGCTGGTGGTTATTCAATTTGCTGCTTGATCCTGTCTCTTACATGACAATTAAAAGATTAAGTTCCATGTTAAGTGCTCTTATATAATCATTTGGTTCCCAAGGTCGTATTACTCTAGGATTTCGGTTGGAGAATTAATTTGGAATCTCCACCTCAGTTGAGAGTTACTAAACTGCTTTGAGTACTTCAGTATTTGTATACTTTGAAAATCCAGCAGAAATATGTACAGGCTGATCTTATATATTTTAGTGTAAAAGTAACTACTTCAATTCTGCAAAACCTTCAATGGACTGAAGTCTTTTGTCTTAATTTGGAAAATGTCCACATGTTCAGCCCACTCACTAAATTACTTGTGCCTTTTTATCTATGCAAACTAAGATTAATACAAAATAGAATGAAGCATCTTCAACCTATTTCAGTCCTAAACATATTTTGTTTCTTCACATAAACCACAATTAGCTTGTAGAATCCCTTACCACAAAGACAGAAATGGATGTTTTGCTTAAGTTACATTTAAAAAAGACTTTAAATAATTTTATGGAGACAAATGTGAATTTAAAAGGAAAAGAACTTCACTCAAATATCAGTTTCTACAGACTTAGGTAATTGTGTAGATTCTCAGGATTATATAAATTTGTGAATTATATCATTTCAGTTCTAAGCATGGGGTCGATAAATGCCTGTCAAAGAATGTTGAACTGCTAGTTGAGAATGAAATAATTAAATAGGAAAATACCAAGAAGATGCAAGAATGAAAAAAAATATGAAATCGTTCTGTATTGGTTTAAAATAAGATGTTCTACCATTCTTCAGCATGTAGGCATTTTTCAGAAGAAAAGAAAGAAAAAAGGATACCATTTTTTGTCTCCTACTTTCCAGAGTCGTCATTGCTGATTTGGTGGCGGTAATCATAAACGTGAAACTTGACATTAGGCTGTTACATTATATAATTAAAACTTCTTATCTAGTCTATTTTCAGCTCTGACTAGTAATTGCTCTCCCTTATTTGAATAGTTTTTTTCATCACCTGATGCTTGCTACTTTTAGCACAGCTATGGCCTAAATATGACCATATGTCTCATCTATCTTTCTAGATGAAACCTTTAGCAAAATTGTTCCTCTTGGCGGCTAAAGATAACAAACATTTTGCTATGGCTTCTGTTTGTCTACTTCTGTTTCCTGAGTGCTGTAATAAACCTACATTCATATGTCTTACAAAGCTTCAACAAAATCAAAGCAAAATTATAGCCTTTGTGCTGTATTTATAAATTGCAGCAACTGTAGATATAGGAAGGTAACTTAAGACTGCTGTTTAGAACAGGAGCATTTCTTATTTCATGCAGATTTCTTTGAGACCAGTTTATTACAATAAAAGTTGTAAATTATTTTAGCCTGAGTTTTGAAGCGTTATACTAATCTATGCTTTTCTGCTTAGTGAGATGAAAAATACTTCGGTCTCCCCCCAGCAGAGCATATACCATAGCTAGCTGATTTTACATTGTTTAATAGATGTGAGAAAGACCAAAGATTGGGCTTGTTTGAGCTAATTTGTCCAGTGATTAATGTTTACACTGTGGCAGGCAGCCAGGTGATTATCTAGATTATTTTTATGGAGAAACTTGCTGGACATTTATTTTTAGCAAGTGTCACGGGAGGTGGCAACACTAAAACAATTTTGGCTGATCTCAGAAAGCTGAGCAGGAATTTTCACAGCTACAGACCAAATTAGAAAATAAAAAATATGAGATGAAGGCAGTAGAAACAATTTTGCATTATTGCCAGGAAACTAACATGGCCACTGAGTCATCAAGAACCAAATTCTCCTTGTTTACTAAAGGTCAAATGCTTAAATTACTGCAGGGCTTTTCAACCTTTTCACCCATTGTACCACTTTTAGGATATGGCAATATCCGAGTACCACTAGTCGCCTAGCAAGGTGTCAAAAACTTGATGACCCCCCCAAAAAAGGAAAAAAGTGATAAAGTACAGGTAATCCTCGACTTACAACAGTTCGCTTAGTGACTGTTTGAAGTTACAATGGCACTGAAAAAAGTGCCCCCCAAGCCACAGCCAAGCAAGACACCTGCCTGCCCACCCGGCGGCACTCTCATTCCCCTCCCCAGTTACCACTTTTCTAGGATGGTCGCATACCACCTGCCCGGTGCCAATGTACCACAGGTGGTACCCGTACCACTGGTTGAAAAGCCCTGAATTACTGGATTTTTGTTCATATTAAATAATTTGTTGCTGAAATGAAAGTCTGGCTATTGTGTTACACCCTGAGAAAGCAGGTAACAAAAGTAATTTGTCAAAGTATAAGGCTAAGGATGGGGAGGAAGTTGAAAGTGCTGGAACAGGAACAGATTTTTCTAGAACTCTGTCTCTCTCGCAGATATCGTACGATTGGGGCAAAAAGAGATTTGAAATTTAAGACCTTCACCTGGACATTTTGAAAGTTAGCTCTCCTGCTAAGAGGAGAACAACTGGTATCTGTTATAGCTGTTATCAGAACAAGAGTCAGGTGGAAAATCAGGCTTCCCATTTGAAAGAGAGACCTGCAGAGTTCACGCGGGAGAAAGAGATGCAAGAATCTGAACATTGATTTCACCATAAATAGGTCTTGAATTCGATATACTGGAGTCATTGGAATTTTTATAGCAACTTCTTAGCCTTTCAGCAAATGAAATGTCTACCAAAACTTCTTAATTGCTTGAGTTCCTGTTTAATTGGTTCCCACCTAATCTGTCAGGAGAAGCATGACAAGGTTTTATATTCTGAAGGTTTAAAGATGTTAGCTTTAGTAAACTAACAGGAATTCAGAATCTTCATTCGCCAATTTCAGATATGAATCATTGGCTCCTATGACTGATAAACAGTATCAAATCATAAGACTAAGCAAGCCTAGATTCAGTGGGTAGGATTTTGAGTTTCTGAATGGGTTCTTTTGCTTCATTTCAGCTTTCTTTATATCATATTAAGATAGGATATCTTGCTCTAAAGCCCACAGCCTCTCAGTTGATAACATTCATGGCTCCAGCAATGTTCTGAGCTGAAGTTGAGCTCATTCTTCAACTTTTATTGTCCTCTTGGTCCTCTGTTCAGCTTATTGAAGCCCAGAACTCCTGTACAGTTTTTTGTTTAATAATGGTTTTTCTAATCCTTCAAACAATCTTTAATCAGATGTTTCTATTACTGTACAACCCACAGGCAATTCCATCAAGAAGAAGAAGAAAGGGGTAATAAGTGTGTTCTGAATAGACTTAGCCACATCTTGAGAAATGAAAAACAAAACAAAACAGGGAAGCTTTTTGTTTTTAAAATGAACATATGTCCAGTTTAAAGAACTTATTGCCACCATGGTGAATGAAGCAACATTTCTGCTATATTTTTCGTAGGCCAAGATTCGTGTTTTTCATTTGGTAGGACAAGTGGATGCAAGTAATTGTTAATAATGAAATATAAATGTTGTGATACTTCCTAGCTTGCAGTAAGAAGAGCAACCCTCAGCAGGACCTTCACCCCTGTACTGCTTGGAAGTGCTCTGAAGAATAAAGGGGTGCAACCTCTGTTGGATGCTGTTCTGGCATATCTCCCAAATCCATCAGAAGTGCAGAATTACGCATTATTGAACCAGAAGTAAGTACTAAGAATGAATGGAGGAGAAAACACATATTTATGATATGGTTCCCCTTTAGATGGGATTGCATGGTTGCGAATCTGGGAACTTGTAATTCTAGCTCATTTGAGAGAGCACCAGACTATGAAAAGCTGATCTAGTTTGTATAGACCTTTTCCTAAACAAACAAACATCACCCCAATGACTATATACCGCTGCACCTTGGAGATGATAGAAACTAGGTAATGCAGTTTGCTTTCTTCCAGGATTTTGACCATTAATATTGCTTAAATTAAAATATATTATTCCAGTTATCATTGAAACTCATACATATAAAATTGTTTTCTTACTCTGTTTTGGGGCAAACTGCATTAAATTTTAAGTCAGTGTTAAGGCATTTGATGGATAGGGGAAGGGGTTAACCATTGAAGAAATATGAAGAAATATGCAGATATTTGGAGCTAGGTTTTATAAAACACTGTCTATTTTCTTAGGCTGTGAAAAGTCCACGTCATAGAATCACTTATTGCAATTCTTTGTTTCACAAAATAATTTTCCTTGGCATAGAGATATTGTTGTTTTGTGATATCTGAGGCATCTTTATAGAACATCCTACAGATTGACAGCATGGCATGGCCTTGACTCTACCAGCTGCTCAAAGACTAAGAAAAAAAGTTAAGAGACTGACATTCCAGACAAGTACTTCAGTACCTATTGTCCTGCTCTTTGCTTCTGTTAAACATAAAACTAAATCATACATGAGAGATATCCTTAGATCTGTAGTACTGCAGAATTTCTTGCCTATAGATAGAAGATATGACTTTGATACTTTAGCAGGAAATAAGGAAAGTAAATTTGAGATCCATTAGCATTGTGGCAGATCCAGATTTAAAGCATGCTGTTGACAGATACTTCAAAGTGGCCCCAATTTAAAACTGAAGTGGCTACTCCCAAAACCTGGAGAGCCCAGCCAAAATACTGTGAAGTATGGAATGGGACAACCTGCTGCAGCCAAATCGCTGCGGCCAATTCTCCGTGGCCAACTCACCACAGCCAACTCGCAATGGGACAACTCGCTGCAGGACAATTTAACAATTCAATTTAATTATTTAAAATAAAAGATTATTTAATTTTTGTCATTCACATTTCATTCTTTCCTGGCTTTTGCATCCTTTCTTTAATGATTCTATTCCACCATTTCTTTGATATCAGTGTAACTCTTGTCCCACAGTGAGTTGGCCAGGGCGAGTTGGCCGCGTTGAATTGTCATAGACCCTTATGCCTCATGTTCAGTATACCTATAAAATCATCTCCTGAGATAATAGATACATCAGTGTAGCCTACAGATGGGAGACCATTAAAAAACTGAATTGCTGCTGGTTATTGAGCTTAGTGATACATTAGTGAAGAGGGCTGTATAGAGCTTCAGATTTGATTTGATTCAGGAAGAGAAATGCAGCACCACTTGATTCATTAAAACAACACATTGTGACTTCTGCTGAAGCCAGACCCTCCTGGAAACAGATGCAGCTGCTTTAATGAGTGACAGGCAGATGCTGTATTTATACTCCCATATGATTTGAAGCAGCTTTTCTGATTCAGATCAGAAACATTGCACAGCCCATTCAAACAGTCATGTCATCTGCTGTTGCAACGGTAGCTAGTATAGATGAAGCTTTTTATAGTAGTTCATCATTGGCCAACATCCCTGTGTTGATGTTTATTCTATGAGTTACAACATAAAGCATTTGTAGATGTGCATAAAATATCTTATGAAGACATTGTTTTGGGAGGGCATCGCCAGAACACTGGCTTTATAGTTTTTCAGTTCTTTCATATGCAGGATCTGTCAGACACCAGAATAACTGGTACTATTATCTATAGACAATGCTGCTTCCATACCATCTCCAGCTCTCTTACACTACTATTGTCCAACTCCACAGAACCTGATACGGTAGTACAAGCTGCAGAGTGCTCAAATGCTAATTCTTCATCTTACATAGGTTTTCATAGCTTGTGATAATGTGCATTAAGTTACTCTGTACATTAAAGCTCCACAACAATAACAGATTGATAACTACCTTTAAAATATTGGCATTTAAACTAAATTTTATTTTGCTGAAGGGATAATCCGGAAAAATCCAGGATTTTGCTAGGTTCCGCCAGAGATGATTCCCTGCCATTTTTGGGCCTGGCATTTAAACTTGAGGTAAGTTTATATTTTTATTTAATAAAATATTTGCAATTATTAGAAAGGTATTTCCTCTGTGAAAATCAGGGTGGCTGCTAAACTGAGTAGATGTTTAAGGATATATTATGTTTTGAGGGAAAGTCTTATTTATTTATTTTTTAAAACCCCTGAGCTTTTGGTTTTTGCTACTTCCAGGCTGGACGTTTTGGGCAGCTGACATATGTTCGTGTTTATCAAGGGATGCTAAAGAAAAGTAGCTATATCTATAACACCAGGACTCAGAAAAAGACACGAGTACAACGATTCGCCCGCATGCATGCAGACAAGCTGGAGGTGAGTGAGGTGTTAAGACATGCCATTTCCAATTTATGTAGCCTTTTTTTCAGCAGATGAACTCTCCTCCTTAATAAGCAGAAGTAATTCAGGATGCGGTTGCACTGAGTCTGTATCAAAGCAAGGATATTGAAGAGAAGAGTCCCTGATCTGCACAGTGGGGACTCTGTTCTTATAGCACACACCTTACATTTTCTTTTCTAACTATAGTGGACTATTCTGTTCTCGGTTTCTCCTCTGGTCACATCTGTCATAGAATAATGAACAACAAGAGCCCTGAGAGATGAGAACAACTTGGCTTCCCATTGGTTGTCTCCTGCATCCTTATTCTGGCTCTGATCAAAAGGAAGGACACCTCCTCTTTTTAAGCTATTCCCCAGTGTAAATATTACATCATTTTACATATATATTGTAGGCCAGAGGTTCCCAACCTGTGGGCTGCAGCCCACTGCTGGGCTGTGGCCTCTTGGCCACCGGGCCGCATGAGTGGCTAGCCAGTGCACACGCATATGTGCATGCGGTCATCCTTCCATCAGCGCTAGCCTCACCACGAGCCTTGCGCCGGCATTAGCAGCCCCATTTGTGTAGCGTGCATGCTCGTGGCCCCGTTCGCACGCATGCACGTGCAGCCACATTTGTGTCTGTGCACAAGCACGCATAAAGGTGCCTGCCCCTTCCTTTCTCACCGGGCCGCCAACCAATCTTTTGTAGGCAAAAGATATTCCAAAATGTAAAAACACAAAAGGAAGCTATATTATGTATATTGTGTGGGGTGTAAAAGTATTTTGCTCTAATTTGCATATCTGCTTTTTTTGGGTGCCTTGGTTCTTCTCCATGGAGAGGAATTGTTTCTATGCTGAATAGAGGAGGAGGAGGAGGAGGAGGAGGAGGAGGAGGAGATGATCAAACAGTTGGCAAGAACTTGGAGTTTATTTATTTAACATAGCTTCCTGCTGCCCTAGAAGATCAGTTGATGCTTCATCACTGATTGTCCTCTTTTTTCAAAGGGAGTTCATCACTCTCCAAGACAGTCTGTTCCACTGTTCACTCTCCATTCAAAATGTGGAGAAGTTGCCTATCTAAGAGTGTGACCCCTTGAAGACCTCAGAATTATCTTCTGCCTGACTCGTTTTGTTGCGTCCTGTGCTTCCCACAACCCTGATCTGTGCCAATGCACTCTCCCCATTCTCTTCTTTGTGGCTCCCATTTTCTTTGCACATCAAATAAATAGAACAGCTTTCAAGAAATAGCAAAAGTCTGTTGGAATCCAAGGCCATTTTCATCTAAATTGCTGGGCCTTTACAAGGAAAAAAGGAAAGAGGAACAACATTTGTGGATAGAGGAGTGTAAACATAAATTTAAGAAGTACCTGTCCTTTGGGCAGTACAAATAGAATCCTTAATTCTTCATCTTAATATGTTACAGAGGTAGGAGTCTCTCTTAACTTAGTTTAGTTTGAAGACTTTGCTTCATGAATCAGGGATGGTAATTAACCTTTTCCTTGAATTTGTTTTCCTTGTGTAAACAATCAGCTTTTCACCCTGTTGGGAGCTGCTTGCCATTTTTTCAGTCTTATCAGAACAGATGATTTATGATTGGCAGCCAGTTTGTGATCAGGCCATCATCTCCCCATGGCAAATGCTTTCTAAGATGGCCCACAACAGGGTTTCAAAATGCGTAATGTACCCACTAGCTAAAATCATGCCGATTCTCTGATATATAGCAGTACATTGTTTCATTGCTCTTGAAAAATCATGCACTTACCTATGTAAATGAATTTAAAATTCTGAAATTTTATTTCATGCTTAATCATGTATGTTTATATATATGCACTAAAATCAGCTGAGCCAGTTTCTGTTTATTAAGGTTATACTTTGCCAACACCATCTCATGCCACGTACTTAGTATAATAACTATCTAAAATATTGTTTTATTTTGCTAGGATGTGGACGAGGTTTATGCAGGGGATATCTGTGCGTTTTTTGGCATTGATTGTGCTAGTGGAGATACATTCACAGAGAAAGACCATACTGACCATTCTATGGTAAGTTGTTAACTGGGCTGTTGCAGCTTTTTTTTGTTTTAAGTCTTAAAAATTTGGTTCCAGTTTTCCCTATCTATAAATGTGAATTTTTCAAAAGAGATTTTGAACATTTCAAATTATGTTTGTATGTGGGGATGTCTTCCTTTTCCTAGTCCAAAACATACACACATTTGTGCATTTATCTATCAATATATTAGCCTGCTATATACAAGCTTTTGAAAACACAAGACATAAATATATTAACCTTAGAAACAGAGGTTCTGCACTCTGGTAGAGTAGGAATACGAAGAAACATATCATGCAGTGAATCTTTCTTGTGTTTTGTCTTAAAAACAGTCAGAATAGTGTGTGGATGTATTGGATTAGGACCAAAGAGACCCAAGTTCAAGTCCACCTTCACTCAAGGAAACTCACTGGATGTCTTTGGACCAACCACTCTTAGAGTTGTTGTTAAGAGAAGGAGGAAGTTCCTTACTGAGTTTCCTGGAGGAAAAGTAGGGTATAACTCAATTAGGTAGATATATAGATGAATGTAAACCATGCTTTATATATAAGGTAATATGACTTTCTCTAAGAAGAAAGTGTTTGGATAACCTGTTTTGGAAAACATTCCTAAGATTTGGAAAGAGGCATGAGTGTTTTCTCTGAGCTCCTTGTGAAAATAGGTGTGAGTAAAGAAAGGAAATCTCCCATTCTGCTTATTCTATTGTTAGTCTGTTTTTAGCTTTCCCTGTACAATGAAGGAAGTTCTTGTTGTTGTTCTTGTTGTTGTTCTTGTTGTTGTTGTTATTATTATTATTATTATCATTATCATTATTAAGTTGGGAAGTAAAAGCCTGGGGCATGCTTCCAGTGTCTCTCTTCCCAGGCCTTAAATAAATTCCAATAAATAAACATCACCGACACAGTTCTGGAGGAATTAATTCATATCTGATAGCAGTTGAAATAGTTTTTGAATGCTCTTAAACCAGTTAGGTTTGCAATGTTATCAACCCACATTCAGTTAATCCCAACTCCCTCAAAAGCATACAAATGAACCTTTAAGTCAAGTTTAATTCTCGTTGTTTTCCTGACTACATATGTTCATGCAGCTTTCATAGCAACACTAGTGGTTTGCCATTGTCTTCTTCCAGTAATTTTGTTTAACCTTCAGATCCTCCCTGTAGCCTTGGGATTTTTTTTCTTAATAATCTAATGTCCAAATATGACCATGTCCTACCCTGCTCAGCTTCTCTTGGCATACTGTGTCAACCAAGTTGGCTAGGTAATGACACTCCATGAGCCTAATAAACACACTTTAATTACATATGTGTTTCTCTCAGGTCTTATATTTTTATTATATGTCTCAAAATGTGATATATGAAGTTCTTGTATTTCAGCTTTTATTTGAAGAGGTTGTCTTTTCTATTAAACTAAACATTATATTCATATGATTGCAATAGAGTAGTATGAAAGGTGTGGCATTTTGTAGATATACTTTTATAGAGTGAAAAAAAATGGAATCTCTGAACTTTCATCTATGTGATTTATTTGATACATTTTAATCAAGTGTGAAAAAGATTCAGTGACAGCTTTTTCATTGATAGGTAGTAGCAAAACTAACCAATAAGTTGCACAGCTGTAATTACAACTGAGGGTGGAGACAAAAGGGAGAATATTGTTTCCTAGTTGCAAGCATTGTTCTATATTTAGTTCTTGAATATAACAGTAATTCCCTCATTGACTCATATATGTTGCAGATTTGTAACAAAATTTATGGTTAGTCGTGAATGTCCCAGATTCTGCAAATTGCTGTGTCCTATTTATTTTTCCAATGGCTGCTGCAGACTTGTTTTACGATATAACTTTTGTCCTTGTTAATGAGAGACAGAAATAATTTTTTTTGGCTAGTTTTAAATTTGGTTGGTTGTTGGTGAATACAAGCTGCAAGCAAGCCTCCATAGCCAGCGATAAACTAGTAACTTAAAAGCATCCATTCTCTTCATGCATGCTATAATTCAAAGCTCTTGGTGTTTATTTAATTAGATTTTCCCATTTCCCCTCCATGAAGTCTACAGATTTGATGCTATAATACAAGATGGTGGAACTCCAAGTCACACCCACCAAAATAGATGAATTTCAGCAGCATGATTTCATGTTTTCAGGAGTTATGTAATGTTTGGAGTAGGAGCAGTTTGTATCCTAGAAGCCTTTCACCTGAACTTCCCCAAATCACAGATAAAAATAATTAGCCCTATTGTTTCCAGGAACAATATAGAATCATCAAATGGCCCCCAACTTTTCAAATATTATATAGTCCTGCAATAATAAGGATCTAACACTGGACATTTTGAATTATAGGTGGTGCAGGAAGACAGTACAGTGATATTCTAATAACTATAGCTTGTTAGAATAATATAATGGTATGAAACACATTCAAGAAAAAGCATGTTTACTTTATAATGCCTTCATTAAATGTTTTTAATCTTTGGAAGAACTTGTCTACCAGCAGCGATGACTTCTAGAAAGTTTACATTGTGAAATTGTTTCTATGGACTCTCTTTATAGGAACCCATTCATGTACCTGATCCTGTTGTTTCCATAACAATGAAGCCAGTCAACAAGGTAGGGATCTGAAGTAAAACAACAACTGGTGGAATAAATTAAGTGTGATCTGATTGGGGCTTTTTGATAGGAGTGGGCAAGAATATGGTGGCATTTCTGCCATTAAAATGTAATTGAAACATTTCAGTACAGAAGCTCTTTTTCTGCTACAGATTCTCCTTGCTTAACAATAGTAACTGCAAGTGGAATTTCCATCGCTAAGCAGTGCAGTCACAAAGCTCAACATTATGTGACCGCATTGCTTAGCAACATCAATCCTGGTAGCCCCTGTTGCTGTCATTATGTGAGGATTGCAGTTCCTTAACTGAGGACCTCATGTGACTAGGACAAGCAGTGGGGAAGCCAGCAGGAGGCTGAAAATCCTGGTCACAAGTCTTTCCTTTGGTGGCTTGCAAGCAGACCAGGGGGCAGGTGAATGCTATACATTGCGAGAGGATGCTGCAACCAGGTGCAAGCATGGCTGGATGGCGGAGGGGTTGCCGCAGAGCCTGAGCAGGCAGGTGGGATGTGGTGAGCTACACTACAGAATATGAGATCCCTGGGCTCATGTACTCCATAGCAGAGCTCCTCGATAGAAAAAGCAGAAGGAGTGACTTACAGGAGCAACTTGCAACCTTTACTACTGGCTTCCCTATTGATTTTGCTTGTGGAAAGTCAGTAGGGAAAGTCACAAATGGCAATCACGTGACCACAGGATGCTGCAAACAGTCTCAAATGTGAGCCAGTTACCAACCACCCAAATCGTGATCATGTGACCACAGGGGTGCTGTGACCAGAACTTGGAGGATCAGTCAAAACTACCACTCGTTCAGTGCCATAACTTCAGCGTTAAGTGGTCATTTTGAGTACCCTCTATAAACATTTGATAGGCTTGATGTCTTAAATGTCAGTATGATTTTTTTTTACATTCCTAATTGTGTTCCCAGATAAGTTAACATGACCCCAAAGTAAGAAATTCTCCATTTGTAGCAAGTATGTTTATGTTCTCCTCCAGAATAAGCCTCGATTGAAACTCAAGCTTTTTGAATTGTTAAATTATTCAATGAATGGAAAAATGTGGATTTATTCTTTCGGATTTTGTATTGGAGTGCCTCACAGATAATCAGATTCTTTATCAGTTGAGATTTGTTGTTGCTGTGTTGGCTTTCCTGCTGTGTACCCCTTAAGGCTGTTGATTAAATTTCCCATACGCGTGGGGAGTCAGGAGACTTTAACTTGCACCGTGTTGGTCCAGAGTTTGAAGCAGCTTGGCTCTTCATGGCCAGCATGACAACTATGAACTTTCCCCAGGCCTTCAAGATTGTGACATACTAGATTGGTCTGTTGTCATGATTTGGAATAAGCAGGTAATGATGGCCCTGAATTGGACGGCTCTTTCCCTATTTACTGATTTGACCTACCTCAAAGGCTGATACAGTGTCATGTTGTGGGACTCCTTGGGTGTGCCTTGTTTAGTGCTGCTCCTAAGTTTGGAACAGCATTCCCTCTGAGGCTTGTTTGGCCCTGACCATGCTGATCTTCAGAAAAGCATGATCAGCTTTAATGTTTTCTCAGCAGGGCAATTGTGAATCAGCTGATTGTTTCCTATTTGACTTTTGTTGCACTGCTGTTAGTGAATTTGGGACATCTTAAATCATATTTTTAATCCACTGTATAGTACAGTATGGCGAACCTTTTAGAGACCGAGTGCCCAAAAACGGGCCCCGCCCCCACTCTACCCCCACCCCGCCTGCCCGCCGATCGCTCAGCAGCATCATGGCAGCCTCCAGGGCCCGCTGATCGCTCAGCAGCGTCATGGCAGCCACACCCTCTGCCTGCGCCTCCCAGTATCAACTGTGCACGATGGGGCGTGAGAGCAGAATCTTTTCTACGCTGTCTGGCTACCATGTCCTTGGCTGCACTGCTCCATGTGGGCCACGCTCGGGAGCAACTCTCTTCCAGGGGGACTGCTGGTGAGCGGGTTGCGGGGGAGAGGCAAGGCTGGGGCAACGGCACATGTGCTCATAGAGAGGGCTCCGAGTGCTGCCTCTGGCACCCGTGCCATAGGTTTGCCACCACTGGTATAGTACTTCACTTTGATTAGGTAGCCATATAAACTGAATAAATATTCTCTCTTTTTAGAATGATGACAGGTTTGCCAAAGGCATTAACCGTTTTGTAAGAGAAGATCCCACTTTCCGAGTCCATTTTGACACTGAGAGCAAAGAGACGATTGTTTCAGGAATGGGAGAACTACACCTGGAAATCTATGCTCAGGTGAGTGTTAAAGTTTACACTGGGAATGATGCTGTTGTACTGTCACTTGACAAAAACATTTCTTTAACCTGGCCTGTTGGAACCTAGTACAGTTACGGGTTCCATATCTCACCAAATAAATCAATATCTCCTGCTATCAGTTTCTTGTATTATGATATTTGAAGATCAGGTTTCCATTTTTGGAGCATTTGGAGCAATGAATTTTTACTAAAGAAAATATATATATACTTACACATTAGGAGGCAACGTTGCATCTGTTACATAGATAAAATATTCTGTTTAGGGAGAAATCAAAGTATCTTCTGCCTTCCCAATTTTAGCTTGCATTTGTTTCAGTGATAACATTGTTGGAATTCTGCTGCTTAATAGCATTAAGTTAGGCTGTTTAGCCAAAATATATCTCTTTGGCCGTGCATTTAAATCAATAAAAACTTCGTGTCCTTTCTGTTTAGAGGATGGAAAGAGAATACGGTTGTCCTTGTGTGACTGGAAAGCCTAAAGTAGCATTCAGAGAGAGCATTGAGGCCACTATACCGTAAGTATTCAGTCTAATAAGTAAGTGCTGCCAGACCAGGGTCCGAGGATATTTACTTAGGTTCTTGGAGGATAAGCAGAATTGGAAGGGTGTCAGAAACCTCCAAGTAGTAATTTTATTGGCTATTTGTAGCTGCTTTCACCTCATTAGTTCAATAACCTGCAAGAATTAAAATCACTTTGACTGGCGACTATTCTCTGCTACTTTCACTCCATGCTGTGGATGCCATACAACTTGCATGTGCCAAGGAATAATTTCCTGCAAATAGAGAAAAGGAAATATTAGAACTATCTAAGTTTGAGGGAAATCTGGGAAGTGTATTTTATTTCTGAGCATGGCACCAAAACAAGGTTCTGTTCCTTTTTTTGGGGGAGTGGGGGGTATTTTATGCCATGTTTCATTTCTTTCCGATTTTCCTACCTCTTTTTTTCCTATTCATAAAAATTATTGAGCTGTAGACCAGGACAATTCAGAATGAGGATCACAGAAAAAACATCCTAAAACAATGTCTGATGCACTTTTATTTGAAGGTTATATTTTCAGATCGGTAATGCAAATGTGCTCTTAGGCTTTTGAATTGTGAAACAAAAAGTTTGCAAGGCTGCTCTAAGTTTGTTTCAGGATGCAAAATAGAGGTGAACTTCACAGCCCTAGTTAAATCAAACTTTGTGGATAATGAAATTTGAATGAAAATGTGTATGTGTTTCTGTTTGTGTTCGTGCGTGTATGTATGTGTATCTCTACTCTTGTCCTTTGTACATCTGCTATTTCAGTTCCCACTGCCTTTTCTGAACAATATGCAGTACCACTGCTGAATCTTCCCATATTTCATGATTGCATGAAAGTGAGTTCCCTGGCTACCGTTATCTTGTAATGCTATGATGTTTTTAGGAAAAGCGTAGGACAGTGTTTCTCAACCTTGACAATTTTAAGGCATGTGGACGTCAACTCCCAGAATTCCACAGCCAGCAATGCTGGCTGTGGAATTCTGGGAGTTGAAGTCCACATGCCTTAAAATTGTCAGGGTTGAGCAACACTGGCGTAGGAGGTGGACTTTGCTCTAACCTTGCAATTAACTCACATCTTACAAAAGGGCTCCGCCTGCATATGACACTAAAACAGAACTAGTGGCTAAAGCTTTAGAGAGCAACGGCATATTTCAAAATGTCCTTGACAGGATTGAACATTGGGCAAAACCCAGCAGGATGATTGATTACTCTGGCTTATGTGTCACTCAAATATGTTCAACTCTGAGCAGCAGCCCTTATTCTACAGTTCAGTTTTTAAAAAACACTAGGGGCAAATGGTAATACTTAGATAAAATATATGAGCATATCCAATCAGCAGGATTTGTAACTAACATAACCCAGCTACAACCTGTTGCTACATCTTGAAGAGGCAGTCAAGTACTCACCACTATTATAAAGGCCCTTTGAAATAGCCAGGTCTTGGTAGTCTACTGGAATTCTAACAGGGAAGAGACCACACTTTTCTGTTCGCTATATCAGAGAAATGGCCTGACATTGGGAATACTCAACAGTGAATTCCTGTGACCAGCTAGGGAAAAAAACTTCAAATATAGAATTTCTAGTTTCTGAGATTCAATTCAGGAAAATAAACAATATTCATCTTTGGTTAAATTTCAGTCCTCAACTCAATTGAGGTCCTTTTTGGTCCTCAACTCAGTCCTAAAGCTTAGGACTGTATTGTGCTCCCTATTTTCTTAGAAGTATGTACAGGTAGTCTTTGACTTACAACAGTTCATGTAATGACCATTCGAAGTTACAACATCACTGGAAAAACTGATTTATGACCATTTTTTTACATTATGACCATTGCAGCATCCTCATGATCATGTGATCAAGATTTGGATGCTTGGCAACTGGTTCATATTTATGAAGGTCACAGTGTCCCCAGATCATGTGAACACCTTTTGTGACCTTCTGACAAGCAACGTCAATGGGGAAACCAGATTCACTTAATTGGGCTATTAACTTAACAATGATTTACTTAGCAACCGTGGCAAGAAAAGTCATGAAATGGGGCAAAACTCACTTAACAAATGTTTCACTTAGCATCATAAATTTTGGGCTCATTTGTGGTCATAAGTCGAGGACTACTTGTACTGGATATCCAAAGTTGCTAACTAGATAAAAAAGGGGCATCTAGATCAAAGGAAATGATAATTCTCTTTCCACTCCCTTTAATAAGAACTACTATATGCTTAGAAATCAGCAAGTGAGGTTTTCATGGCGCTCTGTGAAGTCTTCATCACTTGTTTTACTAGTAAATGCTGTTGTAAAAGAACCCCTGTAACTTGCTAATTTGAAAAATGGAATCCTTACAGGCATTTAGATTCCCTACCAAGACGTCTTTGATCAGTGCAACATGAATTTTGAAACTGATATTAATACATTCAGTTTAACTGTTCTCTGGACTTGGGCATCTTACTCAATCCCTGCTGTTCTTCCCAATAATTACCATGAGTTCCCTGTCAAATTTAGATTTATTACCATGGAATTCACAGGTCTGGTCTTGTGGGGCTTTGTTTGACTAATACAGGTGGTTTAGAAGCCAAAATATCCCATGCTTTTTTTTTTGCCCTCATTGAATTATAGCATTAAGCCCCATTCCCATTCTGAAAACAAATGCTGGGATCTGCTTTCGACTAGAGTAAGAGTGTTATCTTGTTCTTTGGGCTATCTTGCTCTTACTTGTTGCTGGGCATGGATCAGATCAGACTGCACTCAGAGTAGAGGCTACAGGAAGTTCTCGATTTACAACCATTCAAAGTTATAGCAGCACTGAAAAAGTGACTAATGAGTGATTCTCATACTTATGATCGTTGCACCATCCCCACGGTCACATGATCAAAATTTGGGTGCGTGGCAATTGGCATGTATTTTCAATGGTTGCAGCGTCCCAGGGTCATCTGGTCACCATTTGGGACCTTCCCAATTCACTTCCAACAAGCAAAGTCAATGGGGGAAGCTGGATTTGCTTAACACCTGTGTGAGTCTCTTAATAACTACAGTGATTCACTCAACAACCATGGCAATCAGATCTTAAAATTGGGCATGACTCGCTTAACAACAGAAATTCTGCTTGCAATTGAGGTGGCGCAGTGGTTAGAATGCAGTATTGCAGGCTAATTCACTCTTCACTGCTAGGAGTTCGAGTTTGAGTCTGACCGGCTCAAGGTGGATTCAAGCCTTCCATCCTTCCGAGGTTGGTAAAATTAGGACCCAGATTGTTGGGGGCAATATGATGACTCTGTAAACCACTTAGAGCAAGGTCCCCAACCTTTTGGGCACCAGGGACCGGTTCTGTGGAGAAAGGTTTTTCTGCGTACCAGACAGTGCGTGATTTTGTGTGCTGCCTGCATCCCACAGATGGGACTTAAGCTGCTTGTTTGTGCAGACCGGTTGTGGGCATGCTGTGGCTCAGTACCGGTCCATGGATCGGGGATTGGGGACCCCTGGCTTAGAGAGTGTTTTAAAGCACTGTGAAGCGGTATATAAGTCTTATTGCTATTGTAAGTTGAGGACTTTCTGTACATCATTGCTCCCTATTTTGGAACCATTTCTGTCCAGTTTAGTGTCCTTGACTGTTGCCAGTGTTGTTGTTATATGAAAATAAGATGTATAACTTCCACTGTGCCTTTTTTTTAAAAAAAAACTTTTTCAAAATATTACTTACCTGGGAGGCAATATCATGAAATAAAACCTCATAGGAAAATTCAAGATAGTCATCATTTCTTTTCTGAAACCATAAAAGAGAAAATCAGTTCAGCAACTACAGTTCTCAGTTAAGTATAGATAATTATATATAATACACAGAATGTATATTTGGGAACTGAATAATCAGAAGAGATTTAGTTTTCCTTTCTTTTAGTCATACAAGCTTAGGTGCAAAACCCCCACGTTTAAAAAAAATTCTACTGGCTCAAGCAACTATGGTTTGCAAATTTTCTCTTTTAAAAAACCCAGATGGTTATACTTTATTGAGAAACATTCTAGTCTTATCCCAGCAAATTGTTTGCTTATTTTTGCTTATTATTTTATAACCCTGTTTATTTTGTCATAATATTAAATCATTAGGGACTGACTCCTTGGCTTGCTGGATTTTTGTGACCTCATATTCCTTATAGTTTCAGGGGAAAACAAAATATAACTTTTTTTTTTAAAGGCAGCATACTGCAGGAACTAATCTATACTGTGCTACAGTCTCATGTTTGCTTTTGGTATTATTCCCAACCTCAAGTAACCTGCTACCAAACTGTAAATAAATGTGCAATAATCAGTCCAGAAAATTTGTACAGCCCTATTATAAAAGAACAAAACAAAATTAAAAGTAAAATGTAGCAGAGTACTCAGAAATGTTCTTTTTAAGCTGGGGTGAAAATGCCTGGCCTAAGGCCTGGATCTGGTCTTCAAGATTTCTGCAACTAACCTGTAAAATAAACCTCTTTCCCCCCTTTCACCTTTTTCTCGCTGACATTTTGTTAGTCTTTCCTGAGCTGATGGATCTTGTAATTTGTGAACCCCTGATTTCTCAAGAGGGGAGTGTAAAATGTCACGACTTTGTTATTCTTTGGCTCTGTAGTTCTTTAAAGTTTATTTTGTTTATTAAATTTATTATGCCGCCCATCTCACTGTCAAGGGAGGCTCTGGACAGTTGCATTATTTTTGCTCTGGGGAAATGAGTTAGCAATTTTTGAGTCATAAATAGTGAGGTTGGTATTCTTAAAACAGTCATAACGTAGAAGTGAGAAGCAGTCTTTTTTTTGTGTGTGTGTGGGGGGAGAAACTAATTGAAATCGGTTAAGACTTTGACTTACCATTTGTTTGACATTTTGAATTTGAATCATATTGTACCAAGTGTTTTCTGTCGAATTCTGCCATACTATATATCCAGAGGCAACCTTGGCTAAGTTGAAAATAGGCTTCATTTCTTCTGTCATGTTTCCATCATTATCTGGAAATATAAGTAAAAGTTGTACTAAACAAATCTTGAAACAGAGAAAATGCATGTCTAGGCGCGGTATTGTGAATATGCATGCTTTAGTAAAAAATTATCTGGGTGTGCAACATGCATTCTTCCTTGTGTATCTGGAATTTGGACTTTGATCTAATAGCCATGTAGCTGAAATAACTATTGAAAAAAGAAAAAAACTAAGTCTGGATGGCCAGAACTATGTGGGCATGTATTACTCTTAAGATCCATATTGGAGGTACTTATAATTCTAATAGCTATAAACATGCTACAGCCAAATATGATTATTGTTTTGCATCACTGCTGGGACCATAAATAATTTCTGTTTGTTTAGAAAATTTATATGACTGCCTAACTTAAATGTATAATACTGGGTGTTGAACATCTTACTAAAATCCACTATAAGTTTAAAAAAATTGAGAGAACAAGATATCCTAAGTTTTAATAATAATAGCAATTTCACAAAACATATAATGGACACCTCCCCCCTCCACACATATACATATATCCTGGCCTAATGCATGAGAAAAAAAAACAGGTCTTCTCAGCCTTCTGAAAGACAGAGAGAGTCAGGGTTCTCCAGATCTCAAGAGTAAAGTTGTTCTATAGGGCAGCAATCATGACAAAGAAGGTCCTGTAAGATTATAGTGTTTAATAGAAGAGATTTCAATCATTCCCATTCTGTTAGATCTGAAATAGCTAGAACCCTTTAGAGGCCAGATGATGCAGCAAGTAATCTCACCCCATGTCAGGTATGGCTTCAAAGGCAACTCAACATAGAGCACAATGCAGTAATCCAATTGAGAAACGATTAAGGCATGAGCAGAACCCAGTCCACCCCACCCTGGTCCAGGAAGGGGATTCAACTTGCACACAAGACAAATCCTTGCAAAAGCCCATCTGGTCAAGGTTGCCATTTGCTTTTAGAGGAGGGCCCCCAGCTAGTGCACCAGCTTTGTGTGGAGGAGCGCTACTCCCTTAAAAATGAAACATCTGACAAATCTGGGCAATATAGTCCATATAGCCGTGTTAATCTTCTGGAATTAAAAAAAAAATCTGGTATTTTATACTAAAGCAATAGATTTACCATAACATAAGTATGCAGAGACCAGGATTCACTTTTTAAGACTCCTGGTTTGTTACTAAGAAAAAACCCAAAAACACTGTAGTCAGAAATGCAAGTAATACATTTATATATTGTTGCTTATTTATGGATTTTAAGAAAAGGATAAGATATCATGGTGCAAACCTTAACTATTTATGTATTTCCATATATCAAAACACAGTTTTCAAAGGGACTGCATCATGATAACTCTGACTGGTTCAAACAAAAGTCAGATCTTATTCTCGCCATATTTAGATGAACAACAGAAATGAAATAAACCAGAGCAATATTTTTTAAAAGGAAAAGTGTCAATAGATGCAAAGATCTCATAAAAATGTGTGTGTGCATGCAGGAAATGGCCACACGTCGCAATGAACAGGAATATGGTCAGGCCTATAGAACTTTGTATATTGGAAAAGAAAAATGCAAAATCTGCCATTAAGAGGAAGGGAAGAATCTCTGGAGCTCCCTGTCAGTTTTTAGGTAGGAAGATATACTGTAATAGTTTATGTTTAAGGTCCTCCCTCATTGGTTATTTGAAAACATTTGCAGATGTTATTTAACTTCAGAATGCAACATTTTAAGTAGCTTACCTGGTATATTTTTGGTCTCTAATGGCTCGGACAGGTGCTGAATTCTGTTGTAGAATATGCTGTCTGCTTCCTTTGAATGTGTCTCAAACTCCCCTTCCATAGCATAATGTACTTCAGGAGCAACAGGTGTCTCACCATGATGATAAAGTATCTCAGCTGTGCAATTCAGGGAGCTGCCCTGTTGCAGAAATAATTAGACCAGTTTAAAACTTCTGTTGCAGAAATAATTAGACCAGTTTAAAACTATTGCTAACAGCATGGAATTACCATTTGGCTTTATTTTAGTTCACAGTAAACCTGATGCCATCTGATTGAGATAGATCAAATCTTACTTTACAGCAATGTTGCTCAACCTTGGCAACTTTAAGGTTTGTGGGTAATAATAATGGCTGAAAGGTTTACAGTAGCCTTCTATGTTGGGTTCTGTTCTGCCATTCTCTTCTGCTCTGTCATGTCAGTAGAACCATTTATGTAGGAAAGATAGATGTCATTTCATATTTATCCTCCACATTATATTGTGGGATGATTCATTAGCAAGAACTTGATGGTATGCAAGGCCTCCATTAAACAAAAAACTAAATGAGATCACATCACAACAAGTCCTAGTTTTTTAAAGTGGTTTTGCATTTTAGTGTATACTTTGTTTTCTTTTTAGGTAATGAAACATCTGACAAATCTGGGCAATATAGTCTATATAGTCTATATATATAGTCTATAGTCTACATAGTCTATATAGCCACACATACATACATACTAGCATCAGATATGTATTAGGTGAGAATAGAGATTTGGGAAAGGTGGAGTGGCTTTAAGCCTTCACTTCTAGATTGAGAAGAACAATGACCTTTGTTTTTGTTTTAATTGCCATTATATAATAAACCACAGTTGCTGGGTTCATATGTGAGCTTAAGCCATAAAACATGACTAATAACTTACAACAGCTTTGAATTTGCTCTCTCTCACACACACTTTTTCATCACCAGTATTGCTCTCAGCAACCATGAGAGGGTGGGTGATCTGAGGATTCCTGCTCTAAACAGGTAGTGGATTACAGTGGTTCTTAACCTTTTTGAATGAATCGCCCCCTTGAGCCAATGAGGAAGTTGTCATCGCCCCCCCTCCCCTAACATAACCTCTCAATCACAACATAGGAAATAATTCTTCAATTTATGCAAACACTTTTTTTGTTTTCTTTAAAATTGTCATCAGGACATATCGATGCAAATAATTTATTTCCAGTCTTTTCCTCATATCTCCCATATTCTGGCCAATGGCGCGCCACTGTATAGGTAGAGGCTGCTGCGCAACGCGCATGAAGATAAGCGATGCGTCTTCACATATGTACGGCGTTCTGTACTGAAGCTAGCTGGAGGAACATTTGAAAACACAATTCAATCCACTAATAGCGAGCGATCTGATGTTTTTGTACGACAGATGTACAGCGATTCACTGTACGAAAAAGTCTCCAAAGTGTCCCCAAAACTTCTCGCTCCATCGCCCCCATATCACCCCCTTTTCGTTCCTTCGCCCCCGTGTCACCCCTTTTCGTTCCATCCCCCCAAAAAAAATTGAAATTGCCCCCTGGGGAGCAATATTGCCCAGGTTAAGAACCACTGGATTAGAAGACGCTTCCAACCTATGATTATGAGGAAGTTGGCTTAGAGAAGAGGAAAGATTTTATGGAGTCGGGGATGTCTGTACGTGGGTATTTGTGTGGGGGGTCTTCAGAAAGGAAACGGAAAGAGTTTTGTCGAAGGGAGTAAGGATTATTATCGAAGTTTTATCACTAAATCCCGTCCCGACGGGTGTAATGTATACAAATAAACCCCACCCCTACGTCTAATCCCGGAGGTCGTAGATACAGTCAGGGATTTCCAGTTCCAGCTTATACTAAAGAAAATATAAGACCCAAACTTACATTCTGAATACTTTCTTTCACTTCAAACGTAAGGTGGTATTTATGCCCAGTACCTGGAATATCCTAAAATAAAAAGAGGAATTATTACATTGCTTACCTTGAATATTTTGGTAGAGGTTGCTATTCTTTATCTGTATGGGTTTATTACTGAAAACAGGAAGGGAAAGGTGTAAAGCCTTAAGTTAAGCCGTTTGCTGAAAAACAGAGTGAATTGTCATAAAGTGATTCTTTAGAATTCTGTTGTGTTTATGAAATTCATAGTGTGGCAACCTTGCAAGGGTAAGCACATGGTACACTTATTCCATCCTTTCCAGCTTGTGTTCATGTGTTTTGAGGAGTACAAGTCCCATAACCTCAATAAGTATGATTGGGCTGTGAGGGTATAGTCCAGGGGTAGGCAACCTTGGCTCTTTTATGACTCATGGACTTCAACTCCCAGAATTCCTGAGCCAGCATGGAGTTGAAGTCCACGAGTCATAAAAGAGCCAAAGTTGCCTACCCCTGGTACTATAGTCCCAACATTTTCAGTTGCTATTTTGACCAGATCAGTATTGTTATTTATGGAATGCAAACAACTGTAACAATCTTTTTGTTTTTTAAAAAATAAATGTTTCCCATTGATATTTTCAATTTGAAGAGCCATGGTAGAGCAGTGGTTAGAACGCAATATTGCAGACTAATTCTGCTGACTGCCGGCAGTTTGGCCGTTCAAGTCTCACCTGCTCAAGGTTGACTCAGATTTCCATCCTTCCAAGGTCGGGGAAAATGAGGACGATTGTTGGGGGCAATAGGGTGACTCTGTAAACTACTTAGAAAGGCCTGTAAAGCCATATAATAATAGTAATAATAATAATAATAATAATAATAATAATAATAATAATAATAATAATAATAATAATAATAATAATAATAATAATAATAATAATAATAATAATAATAAAGTTGGAAGGGACCTTGGAGGTCATCAAGTCCAACCCCCTGCCCAGGCAGGAACCCTACACCATTTCAGACAAACGGCTGTCCAGTCTCTTCTTAAAAACCTCCAGTGTTGGAGCATTCACCACTTCTGGAGGCAGGTTGTTCCATTGGTTAATTGTTCTAACTGTCAGGAAGTTTCTCCTTAGTTCTAGGTTGCTTCTCTCCTTGATCAGTTTCCACCCATTGCCTCTCGTCCTGCCTTCAGGCGCCTTGGAGAATAGCTTGACTCCCTCTTCTTTGTGGCAGCCCCTGAGATACTGGAAGACTGCTATCGTGTCCCCCCTCGTCCTTCTCTTCGTTAAACTAGACATACCCAATTCCAGCAACCGTTCCTTATATGTTTTAGCCTCCAGTCCCCTAATCATCTTTGTTGCTCTTCTCTGTACTCTTTCTAGAGTCTCAACATCTTTTTTACATCGTGGTGACCAAAACTGGATGCAGTATTCCAAGTGTGGCCTTACTAAGGCATTGTA
>NW_015386357.1:424204-443060 GCF_001527695.2 Protobothrops mucrosquamatus
TGGGCGAGCACCAGGGAAGCCGGAAGCAGCAGCAGCTGGAGGAGCCGAGCGGGGCCTCCTGGGCCGCGAAGGGTCGGCATCTCCGCGGGGTTGGAGCTGACCGCGGCTTGGACGCAGAAGCCCGAATCCGTCCCAGCTAGGAAAGAGGCGGCGGTTCGGAGACCATCGGAAGCCGCCCTTTAGGCCGGGTTCCTTCCCAAGCTACTGGGCGGCGTCGACTCTAGAAAGGATAACAAGACGATCTTGTTCCGCCTTTGGGGATGAATTGCTTCTCCCTGGCCATTAAATACTCTCCGAAGGGATTTGCAGCCAGAGGGCAAAGAATAAACAGCCCATTCCGGAGCATGTTTGCTCAGGACCAGAGGTCGCTGGCACCGGGAGAAATAGTTGGCGGCTGCTCCTGCCCTCCCCGTCGGCGCTGCAGCTGCGTTTCAGCCGTTTCCCGGGCGGAGCGAGCCAACCTCATCCAGCGGCTTCGGGCTGGGCTCCCTCTTGGCCCGACCCATGTCGCGGTGCTGTTGTGGGAAGCAATGAGCGGAGGGGGAGGGCTGTGGACTCTGCCCCGAGAAAAGCAAATATTGGGTTTGTCGAACCGCAGGATTTGCTTTCTACCGAAGCTCTGCCAAAAGTGCAAACACCTAGGGTTGCCAGGTGTCCACTATTTGAGTGGACAGTCCACTTTTTTCACATTATGTTCACTATTTTTTTTCACAAAATAGTGGACATTTTTTAATTCAAAAACTTTATGATGAAATGGTACGTAATCTAAAGCTGTACAGTCTACTTTTTTTACTACTTAAACCCCCCCCCCCCGCTTGTCCGCTATTTTTTGGAAGCAGACCTGGCAACCCTACAAACACGCTGTCAACACATTCATTTAATCACCCTTCCATTCAGTTCTGTGCAAAGAGGGGACTTCTGCTTAATTCTCTATTAGCTTCTCATTCAAACCAAAAGCATTGTACATCTATTTTCTTATGTAGTCATTTATAGGTGGTAATAACCTACAGCATATATATAAACATAATCCTGGTGCCCCCTCCCCAACAAAAATAATGTTTTTAAAATGAAATGTCTTAATATAAAAATACAGGAGTACTAAGTGCAACACTTAACACAACCGGAGAGGGACTCTGGACCGTTGACTTGTGTAAAAAAAATTGCATTTGAAAATTGCTTGCACATCTGAAGATCAGTGCTGATCACACAGAGAACCATTACACATAACCATTACACATGGTATTAAACAACCAGAACAGGTGTGATTTGACTGCAACATAATGTTTGCATTTTTTGCAGGTTTGAGTATACCCATAAAAAGCAGTCTGGTGGGGCAGGCCAGTATGGAAAAGTTATAGGGTATCTGGAGCCTCTAGAGCCAGAGAATTATACGAAACTGGAATTTCTTGACAAAACAATTGGGACAAATATTCCAAAGCAGTTTCTGCCAGCTATTGAAAAGGTAATATATACTTATTTCAGTTTTGTTATATTAAATATGAACCAGACAATATTGTAGACAAGTTATAATTGTTATAATTTTTCTTTCAGAGTATAATTGCCTTGAGTTACAATTCTAGTGGATGGTTAGATTTCTTCTCAAGTCAGAATGATAAAAATTAGATCCCAAATTTTAAGCAAACACCAGCAGTTTTTGGAAGTTGTAAATATATAGGGAGAACATTATAGGGCTTGAGTTCATCCCTCACTTCTTAGGATTTTAAAACCATGCAAATGGCTCATTTCTTTTTTTTTGCAATAACCTGATTTTATAATATTTATGTGGTCTCTAAGAGTCAGCAACAACTTGATGACACATAATTATTCAATTTACGTGTCAATATCTCTAAGGTTTCATTTTATTTTCAATCCTAGACATGCTATCTTATCCTAATTATGTTCTGATTGCAAATCACTACTTCGAATCATGTTTTCTGAATGCATATTACTGTTATTGTAGACTGTTAAAGTGTGTGTGTGTGTGTGTGTGTGTGTGCCATCAAGCTGTTGCTGAGACCACATAAATATTGTAAAATCAGGTTATTGCAAAAAAGAAAAGATATGCTTTCTTTTGAGAGCAGGCAATAGAATGTCATTTTTAATGTGAGCCAGTTGCTCATAGTAAAAAATAGCAATAAAGGGTTATCTTATCTTATGTTTTATAGGGATTCCGTGATGCATGTGAGAAAGGCCCATTAATAGGTCACAAGATTTCAGGGATCCGATTCGTCCTGGAGGATGGAGCTTCTCACATGGTGGATTCTAATGAAATTTCTTTCATCCGAGCTGCTGAAGGTGCCACGAGACAAGGTATGAAGAAATTTTCTTTCAAACGCTTTCTCTCGTGCCTGTAGTGTTCTTTATAGTTTATCCACAATATTTATACAGGTAGTCTTTAACTTAATGACCATTCATTTAATGATTGTTCGAAGTTACAAGTGTGTTGAAAAAGCATCTGGACCTTGCATTTATGACCATCACTGCATCTCCACCATCGTGTGATCAAAATTGCCATTTACAACTTCCCAGGTGATTTCCAACAAGCAAGGCCAATGTTGGAAGCCTGATTTGCTTAACGATTATGATTCATTTAATGATTATGGTGTTTCTCTTAATGACTGTGAAAAAGGTCATAAAATTGGATGTGGTTATTTAATAACCCCATCGCTCAGCAACAACAGTTACAGTCCCAATTTATATATTTATATAAATATTTAAAGACATAGACAGTTCTTTCTAGCCAACCAACCCACAGATCAAGCGTCTAGTTCTTTCATTTTATTGCTATCCACCACTTTACCATTCTTATGACCTTAGATTTGTCTTTTATGTTCTGAAGAATTTCATTTCTTTCCTATTTATATCTGCTTATCATGATTTCTCCCATCTTGTTGTTTGTCTTTGAAACAAACATATTTGGGCTTTATATTAATATGTGGATGTAAATTTCATAAAATGATTGAATGTAGGTGTTAGAAAAGTTTGTAGATCATCTAATGCAGCCCTCTATTGAAACAGGAATCTACTAAGCAGTGTTTAACAAACTGTCACCTGATGCTCATTTCAAAATCTTCAGCGAGGGAAATCCCTCTTGATTCTAGATCAGGGGTGTCAAACTGCTGGCCCGTGGGCCGGTTGCATCATCCGGAGGCCATGCCCACCCCAGCTCCGGCAATACGAAAAAAGGCACGATACGCAGCGAGTTTGACACCTGTGTTCTAGATGGACTGTTTACTATTTATATTCTGCTTCCTCTAACAGGCATGGCCATAAAACTGCCTATCTTGGGGTATTTCATGCAACTGTTCTTTACAAATAATGTCTTTTATTATTACTCAGCTTGAACTGAAAACAAGTCTTTACATGCTGCAGATCTATATAGATATACCATTTGTTCATTCATTCATTTATATATATTAAATTTACTTGCCGTCCATCTCACCACAAGGTGAGTATGTGTGTTAAATAGTAAATATAAAAAGGCATATGGCTGTATAGGTGTTGTATCATCTCTTCCTTTTGAACTCAGCTCTGAAAGAGGCAGGAACATGTATCCTTGAGCCTATTATGGATGTGGAAGTCGTAGCACCAGTTGAATTCCAAGGACCAGTCATGGCTGGAATTAATCGCCGTCATGGTGTTATCACAGGACAAGAGGCAGCCGAAGACTATTTTGCTCTCACTGCTGAGGTATGTACTACTGAGTGTCATCTAAAGCTACTGTTCAAATAATTACTTCATTCGTATCTATCTATCAAAACACTTTCTGTAACAAATCTGAACAGTTAAGTCATTGGAATACCTGTGTGGGCTTCTGCTGTGAGACATGGCTAACTGAAGACATCTCCATAAATATGCAGAAACAACAATTGCTGTGAAGAATGAAATACCAGTGAGTAGGCTTGTCTTTTGAAGCTCTCCAGAGAGTAAGAATGGGAGATCGGTCACGAGTGCTCTCGGTAGCATCCGTGCCAGCCTGTGATCCCGGCAGCTGAGTCTGGGGAATCAGAGTCGGAGGAGGAGCCATCAGAGTCGGAGGAAGGCTCTGATGAGTTACAAGACTCACAATCGGATGAAGAGCCTGGCCCCTCCAGTCATGTTCAGGATAAGATACAGCTGTGTGTGGGAGATGAGTCAGACTTTGAGGACTCACAGCTGGATGTCATTAAAGACGCTTGTAAATGAAGGCAATTATCTAGAGCAAATCAGAGGGAGTCAATAGGACAACTCCAAGGGAGGAGGAGAAGGCATTGAGGCTGCTTTATAAAAAGGGAAGGTATGGGCGGTGCTGATTGCTGAAGGCAACCGTTTGTAAAGAACTTCAAGGGATCATGGTCTGTTTGTTTTACCGGTGAATTTCTTGTTTAACTCCTGCTCTGTTTGCTTTTTTAACCAATTATCTGTTGGAAAAGTATTCTGTTGTTTTTGTTTTGGAGAAAACTTATCAGGACTGTTTATGAAATAAAAAGGGTCGGTTTTTCCAGCCTACTGATAAAAAAGGGGTTGTTCTTGTGACGCAGCAAGGACGGACTTAGGCTGGGACAGAACAAGAACCATAAACAGGAAGACGTCTTTACTCTCATTAGTAGCACGGCTTTTACATAAGGACATTAAGCCATACCAACTCACTTTCTAATCACATTTGGAAATGTTCAATTTAATAATCTTATCCATATTAGAGACCTTCAAAATGGCAGGCTCAGTTTTTTGGATTTAAGAAATTTTAAACCGAGACTTAAGAATTTAAAATACAGTCATATATAATTGGCAAAAGGGGGGGAATTAATTTTAAATTTTTTAAATGGATAGAGAGACCAGAGAGATTTGGAATATTGGTTATCTTTGCTGAAAGATTTGAAAAGCATAGGAAAAATCGTAGAGTTGTGGGAAACTACTGAAATGAAGCTAAACCCATATTAGAAACTGTGGCTTAATGAAAGTTACAGATTGACACTAGAGGGAACTAAAGGACCAGGCAGAAAAGAATTAAAATGGCTAAGCCGGTTATAACTTTTTCTTATCTTGAAAGGTTTTTTGATAACTGGACTGAGGTACTAATAATTAATATCTCAGAAAGGATATGGATTTCAATTGATTATTTTAGAAGATGATAAAAAAAATTAAATGTTTAGTTGCCATAGATCAGACATTTCAAACTCGCGATGTCACATGACGTTGCACGACATATTGGCGCTTTTTCCCCATTGCTGGCAATGGGGTGGGCCGGCAGTTTGACACCCCTGCCATAGATATTATATAGTTTGAAGATGTGGAAGACAACAAAATTAAGGTTACCAAAATCTGAATTCAAAAGACAAATCAAGAAAAGGATTTTGATATATAACAGTTGGCGGGGGAAAAAATCTTGGATGATGCCTCACTTATTTTTCAAATTAAGCTCATGAAAGCTTTGAAAATTCCTCTTGAATACTAAAGATTGATGAAAGATCAAATCTTGTAATGCCAATGGAATGATTTAAAGGTTAAGATTTGTGAACAGCGAAACGAAGGAATATAAACTTGGACTATTTAATCAGAGATAAATTATTTGTTTGATATTTCCGGTAATTCCTAGTGGATTTTTTTGCTGAATCAAGACTGAAAAGATAATGATTTCTGGATTTCATATAGATAAAAATTAGAATAGGAGAGGCGTTCTTTTTTATTTGTACTTTAAATACTTTATTTGTATTTTTTATTTAAAAAGTGGGTGAAAAGTTGTTAGTTTATGCTCAGTGTAATGAAGATTGGAAGCCACGTGTTTGTTTTTGTTTTTGTTGCTGTCGTCTTTCCTATTTTTTTCTTTTCCTTTTTTCTGCACTTCTTGTACTTTTTCCTTCTAGTTTAGTTTGTATTAGTTTTTTCACTATGTTTATTAAGAACTTTAATAAAAGGGGCATGGTGGCTCTATGGTTAGCATGGAGGTTTGACAATCATCAAGCCCAAGTTTGAGATCTGGGTACTACGTAGAGAGGTGAATTCCCACCCCGGGCTCCAGTTCCTGCCCACTTAGCAGTTTGAAAGTTTGAAAAATGCAAGTAGATAAATAGTTACCATTTTGGTGGGAACCTGCAGGGACAGAAGAGGTGAGTCTCCATTGGGCATTCCTTGGGCAATGATGATATCACTGGCTAATTCATCTTGGGTGGGAAGTCCCATGGTAGCTGCTTCTGGGTCTTGTCAGCTGCCAAATATCTACAGCCAATGCAGTAGACACCTGGCTTTCTGTATATGGCCATAATAAATAAATAACTTCAATAAAAGTAGACATAACTGTCCATTTTGGTACTTTTGTTATTTAAAGTTCATTTGCTAATGCTCTCAGATGAATGATGTGTGGAAGAGAGCATCAGGGTTGTATTTTTATGACAGAAGAAATTCAGATTACCTGGCTTGGTTCACACAATCTCTGAGCCCGAATCCTCAGAAGAGGAAACCTGGGTGTTGAATCTTACAGTTCATACAGCAGATGCAGTTATCAATAACTTTATGTTTAAAGTGTCATGACACTCTTTGTTATTAATCAAGTTACAAAAAGAGAATGAAGGAGCTGCATATCATGCCTTGAACCTATCCCAAGAAGCTAAATTTTACCGTGCAGTTAGTGCTTGGTGTGTAAGTAATTTGTAAACCCCGATTTGTAATTTTGTGGATGCTTCTTAAATTAAGAGAAGCAGTTATTACCAATTCTCTCTTTTTCCTTAGGTGGCATTGAACAATATGTTTGGATATGCTATGGAACTAAGATCATGTACAGAGGTAAATGAGCGGATACTTTCTGGGTTTGTTAAAGAAATGTTACAGTTTTCCACCATTTATGATTATCTCATTCAGATCATTTTTACTACAGGATACACCTTTTTTTTTTTTAGCTTTGGTATAGAGGCCGTTTCTGAAAATGAGTAATTAATTGTGTTTAAAGTCACAAAGTAGGAAGAGATATCCAGGAAGGAAAGAGAAGCTAAAGAAATATCTAGAAAGGAACCTAGCAGAAAAAAAGAAGGAATATCTAGGAAATGAGACTGAATAATTTAGAGAAGAGATGATGAGCCTTTACCCTGGCCGCCTGAGATTTTCATCTGGTCTGTTACCCATTTATAATAATAATAATGATAAAGTTGGAAGGGACCCCGGAGGTCATCTAGTCCAACCCCCTGCTCAGGCAGGAAACCCTATACCATTTCAGACAAATGGCTGTCCAGTCTCTTCTTAAAAACCTCCAGTGTTGGCGCATTCACCGCTTCTGGAGGCAGGTTGTTCCACTGGTTAATTGTTCTAACTGTCAGGAAGTTTCTCCTTAGTTCTAGGTTGCTTCTCTCCTTGGTTAGTTTCCACCCATTGCTTCTTGTCCTGCCTTCAGGTGCTTTGGAGAATAGCTTGGCTCCCTCTTCTTTGTGGCAGCCCCTGAGATATTAGAACACTGCTATCATGTCCCCCTCGTCCTTCTCTTCATTAAACTAGACATACCCAATTCCAGCAACCGTTCCTTATATGACTTATTTGACTAATAGGGCTTCACATTTCTGGCATGGTTAGCCACTCCAAGCATATTTTTCTAAGACCTAAGACTCTAAGACCACCCCCACCAACACTGAGAGGCAAGCCACTAGAATATAAACTGACAGCAAACTGCACTCCTTACTTGCACTGATGATGTTATCTAGTTTGGGTAATGAAATGTCTGTAAGAAAACAAGCAAGCTCAGCGAGCATCAAGGACCCCTCATATTTTTTTCCTTTGCCTCTTGTTTCCCCTTCAAGGGAAAAAATTATGGATTTGGGCAAAAATAAGCACAAAACAGATCTTACGTTTGTGCAGAAGCTCTTTTTTGCCCACACCTATTTTTTCCCTTTGTGTTGACTCCTGGTGAAGAACAGTGAGTGCTAGTTGGATGGCTCTGATTGGTTCATTTAAATCACAACTACCTGTGCCAGATAACCTACAGGGACAGATAAATGTTTGTAAGCCGCCCAAGGTGGCCTCTAGACAAGATGGGGAGCACATACAGTAAATAAATAAACAAACAAACAAACGATTGGATTCTGCCTTTTGGTTCAAACCTTTTATATCGCCCTTGGTTAAAAGGAATGAGAAGAGAAAGTGAAGGGGAAAAAAGTGCTGCAGAGACAAAGATGTGAATATAGGAAGATTGGGAGCTGATTTGAAAATCTAGCTTTTTATCTCCAGAAGCATATGTCTTTCAAAGAATTGGGATTGTAAACTCAGTTGCCAGTTCAGTTACTGTGTCAACTATGCTTATAAATTTCTCTTCTACCATATAATACATGAAAACTAGCACTTTACCATTTAGCAATTGATAAATTGTTTAAATTATTCATAATATGAAAATATTTTCTCTTCAGGGAAAAGGGGAATACACAATGGAATACATTAAATACCAAGCCTGTTCATCGAATATACAGGAAGAATTAATTAACCAATACCTTGAAGCAACAGGACAACTTCCTGGGAAAAAGGGCAAGGTCAAAGGTTAATGCACCTTCACATCAGTCACATACAAGAAACTGCCCACAAGCTATATTTGTTACAAGATTTACAATTGAACAAATGAAGAAAATTCAGACCAATTTCATCCTGAATCAAAGTTTTGACTTTATTAAGTCATGAAAAGACTGTTGTTTGTACAGAAATTCCATGAATGAATCACCATCTTAATTTATATTAAAATGTTTTGTTTTAGGGGCTTGATATTAAATTAAGCTGACAATGTTCTTGTCATCTTTCTGTCTTTTTACACCTCACCATAATACTCTCTGCGTACCTCTGTCCGGTTTTTGAAGCCTTCCCTTAATTAATCAAAGAATCAAATGCAGGAGAATCAGCAGATCTCTACCTGAGTTTTTTGATAATCACTACCAAGTCTGAACTAGAAGATTAAATAACCTTACTCTGAACTTGAGTACACAAGGCAGACTGTAATGTAACATGAACATTTGAGGATTGTCTAGTAAGTTTAACTTTCTAATAATACCTGAAGATAGATTGCGGGGCAAAGTGATTTTCCCCTTTTCCGTTCTTCTAGAAGCAAAGAATATATTTTAGTGTTATTGACGATTTTTCCATATCTTGGAATTCACTTCCAGTAAAAATCTCAGATATTCTAATGCCTGAAAAAAAATTGAGAAGTGGTTCTAGAGAGCCTGACACATCAGTTGCTGACTGAAATTAGCTCAAGGCAGTGTTATGTTGTTTCAGTTGCCAGACATTGGATATTGTTAAAATGTCTGTTTCCTTCAAAGAAATACGTCTGATCTCTCAGAGGAACACCCACCCAAAAATGCAGCCTACTTGTATGAATGGAATTTTGTCCCTCCCCAAGACCTTCCATATGAAGACTGCAATGCAATTTCTATGTCTACTTGTGTATTGGGAGTGTTGCACTTTACATGCCTGCAGGGCTATCTAAATAAATCTAAGTGGGCCGAATGATATTGTATTTGTCTCCTTTAAAGTCTTAAGAGCAAGAAGCTTTCTCATAACTGTCCTAATGTGATGGCAAGGAGAATGAATAATTGTGGCTTTCATATGACATAACTGGTATCCATTTTCCTGGTAATAGTAAAGGAGATTTGCCAGGATCTGATTGCAATTTGACCATGGTACCTCACAGGGTTGTTGTAGTAGGGAGAATAAGAGGAGGAAGGTGTGTTGGATATGCTTGCCACTTTGAGTTATTTGTGAAAATAATAAAGGTGGGCTATAAACAAACAAATAAATGCACATCATTTATGGATCTGCAGATAGCCGATTGATGGGAACCCGATCTCACATCTACTACAAGAACTACTGTAGGTACAGTTCTGGATTTTTGTTTTTGTCACTATAGCAATAAATTTTGAGCAGATTGTACTGAATGAGTTCTTTTTTTCCTTTTTAATTTTAATTTTTCAATTTTCCTGATTCTTCTTTCAACAGAGCCATGGTGGCACAGTGTCTAGAATGCAGTACTGCAGGCTAACTCACTGGTCACTCCAGGAGTTCGATTCTGAGCGGCTCAAGGTTGATTTAGCCTTCCATCCTTCCGAGGTCGCTAAAATGAGGACCCAGATTGTTGGGGGCAATAGGATGATGAGTTTATAAACTGCTTAGCGAGGGCTATAAAGCACTATGAAGCGGTATATAAGTCTAGGTGCTATTGCTATTGCTAGACCAAAACTTTTTCAAAATGAATAGGATTGTCTAAGATGGGGTCTCCATCCCCAAGGCTGTGGTCCACTATTGGGCTGTGGCCATTTGCAACCGGGCCGCAGGCCGGCGCATACACAGGCAGCTCAACTTGTGTGAGCGGCGTCCGGCGCATATGGGTGCATCAACCCACCACTCATGCAAATCAAGCTATGTAGACACTGGTCCACTGCTTGCATGGACTGTTTCCCCTCTCCCCATTCCCCCCCCCAAGCCAAGCCAGAAAGGTTGGGGGCTGTTGGTGTAAGATACAAACCTGGACACCTGCGGGTTAGTTCCAGGATCCTTCTATCTCCTTTGGGTAATCATGTGAGCTGAGTGTGTCTGGATCAATGAAATGGTCAAAAAAAATTTATACCACTTGCCTGTTTGGAAGAAAGTGGTAGTACAGCCTTTCTTAAAAAGGCCTCTCTGAAGCCAACTGTTTTTGACAACTTACCCAGTCTATTTCTGGGGAATATTGTTGAAACTGATGCTAAGTATCTAGCTATATCGAATTGTAGAAAAAAATGGATTGTCTGAATCTCTAACAGGGACACATATCCCTGTATCCCTTGCTTGATACTATTAAGGAGATGGAAATGGCACTGATTGCTTTGATGGTATTTGATGCCATTGAGCACATTGTAAAGATTGGAAGTCAGGAGTAGTGTTCTGCTTCTACTGGAGAGTGTGACTCCACTGGTAATCAAGGGAAAGCAGTGGTCAAGTATTGTTCCGGTGGGGGTGGGGAAGACGTATGTGCACAGGGCTTGGTGGTTTCCCCCTATTTCAGGGATGTCAAACTCGCAATGTTACATGACATGCTGTATCACAACTTTTTTCCCATTGCTGGCAATGGGGTGGATGCGATTTGGCTGTGACACATCTAGCCCGTGGGCCGGCAGTTTGACACCCCTGTCCTATTTTATTTAGTATCTATATGGAACCATTGAGGGAGAACCAGAGAAGCAACACAGGACCCTCATGGGGGTTCCTTGTTCACAAATAGCTAGTGAGCAAGAAGATAAAAATACTGCCATTGGTACAATTCATATGAGTACAGATAATCCTTGACTTGTGTGTGTAATTGAGTCTAGAATTACAGTCGTAGATTGTTGCAATTGTTAATCACTATGTGATGACTCAATTTTACAACCACTTTTGTGACGATTGTTAAGTGAACATGGTGGTCATTATGTGAACGTGGTAGTTGTTAAGAGGACGTGATGGTCAAGTGAATCCATTTTACCCAAAGGGCTTTTTTTGACAGAAACCAGAAGTAAACCCCAGAAACTTGCAAAAAACATTGAAAATTGTGGTCATGTGACCGCAGGACACAGCAAACATCTGTAAAGGTAAGCCTGTAGCAAAGCATCCAGAATATAATCACATGACTGTGGGGTGGAGGTGGGCTATTGTAATTTTGAAATTGTGTTGTAAGCATCTTTGGGGGAGGCAGAGACTGTCATAACTGAACAGTCACTAAGTGATCAGTCATGCATCTAGGACTACCTATAAATCTACACATTAGATTAGACTCCCTGGATTAATTCCATGCTACATTTGCATTTAAAACACTAACTTGTGTATTTCAATTTGAGTGTCATGATTCTTGACTCTATGGATAAGCAAACGTGAAATATTGCAAAACCTGGAACAATATCATTTGACATTGTCTTCAGATAATAGCGATAGTGCTCCACTCTCCAGGATTTTTCCCCTTGTTGGCCTTATCATCATAGCTCACAAAAGTAAATTCAATGGAAATTAAAGTATTAAAACCAGGTATTAGTACACAGATCCTCATTGCAATTAAGGGGAATTAGATTGTTTTCAGTCCATATAAAAATACAGTTTCTGCAATTAACACTTAAATGTGTGGTTTTTAAAAATTAATCAGTCTTAGACCTAAGGATTTGAATTATATGTTTAAAAAGGCTCTACACCTTTGTTCCAATGGAGCTGAGGCTGTATGCAGCTGCAGTTCGCCTCTGAAGCAAGTGTCACTTGCAATCAGACACCTTAATTCTAATGCATGTAGATGCAGAAGATTAGAGCCTGGACTGTGGGACTGTGTTAAAACCCCTTACTGCTTACACAAAGATTCAGATGTAATTTGTCTTTCAAAAAACAATATATTATGTAGTTCACACCGACATTTATTAGCTTGTTTCTATCTTCTAGTCAGCTCTGCAAAATTTACTCGTACGTTCTTTTTCCTGTAGATTTTGATATAATTAGATGGAGAATTTATGGTAAATTTTAGTTTACTCTCCCTAAAATTACATAATTAGAAGGCTGCTGGCAGACCTCTGGCAAGCTTGCTTTGGACTCGTATATCTCAGAAAAACGTGAAGTAATCAAGCTTCATTTTTTACCCTGTTTAAACATCCTTATATAAAACATTGAAAGGAAATTTTGAAATATTGTAGTTCAAGTGGTACAACATGAAGTGACACAGACGAAATGTATTCTTGTCCGTTTATTGAAGATAAGTTAAATCTCAACATCAAATATTTTCCAAAATGTAAAAATATTTTATCAAATATTTATTTAAAATGGCAGTTTTTAAAATTTCAAAGATCTTTGTTCATACATATTTTAAAAAAATGCCTTATAGTGAGTTACTTCTAATACCAAAAACGTAGCGACACATCAGCAGTTTTTTCATATACAGTAATAAAAATATCTGTAAAAATGAATATTTCTATGAAATTAACCAGCAAAGAGATATCTATGATAGATCAGAAGTGACTAGTGCAAAGCATCCAGATAGATTGCATTGATTTAGATAGAAGATTCTCAATACTGAATTTGGAATATTAACAAAAGATGTACTATACCTTTGTAAAAATGTTTACAACTGCATTAAATGGAAGGATTTTCCCTCCCTACTTAAAAGTTAGTTTCGAAGAAATAATCAGGAGAGGAACCTGATTCTTGCCCAGAGCCATATGCAGAAGTGTCTTCTGAAATGCACTCATATTTCACTTTTATTGGCAGCTCCAGGTTCCAGGTAATATGCATATGACAGGAAAGATTCTGTAAAAATAATCAATGACAGGAGTAAGTCTGCTTGGAATAAATCCACTGATTCCAGTAGCATTTCAGGGTGTGCATGTATTGGCTGCAATCCTAAACTTAATTCCTTGAGTATGAACCTTACTGCATTTAGCAGGGTTTGCTTTAGAATAAGCATATATAGAATTGTTGAATAAACTATTTTTATACATTTCTTCACTGATCAAAATGTTCTTACAAAATGGATTGGAATGATTATTATATGGTCACTGGACTTAATTCGCTTAATGAAACAATACTGCTAAAATAAAAGGCTCATTTATTTTATAAAAACAAAAGTGTTGAGTAATGAAGCTTCCATACCTTTGAGATATCACTATCAATCAAAACGGTGTAGTCAAATTCAAGTGTGTTGTCACGTAACTGGGCAGAAAAGGGGAAAAAAAGGTTGGAATAAAGAAAGCTGGAGAAGATAATTATATTTAAAGAGCATCTTGTTAGCATTCAGGTACTGTGTGCATGCCGAGATCAATATTGTACTGAGTGTGCAGAATGGCTTATATGCTCTTTGGATGTTTCCTGACATTTTAGTAAAACCATCTTTCTTTACAATATCCCATACCACTAAGTTGTACTCCAAAAGTTCTGCCAAACCATCCAAAGTAGGCTATGGTTTGGTAGTACTTGAACCCTGGAACATTTTGGTTTTTCCAGTTTTGGGCCAGAACAAAATCCAGAGGGTCAAGGAGCAAGTAGGGTTGGTAACTTTCCTCTTTTTCCACAGGGCCTGTGAACTTGATCAGCATTATCTTCATGTCTTTCTAGTTCTGTCTCTCTTTATGTGGTGCTTCAAGCTAAAAACATTGGCAGCTAAGAAAGGCTGCCCTGGAGAGCTTGGGGAGCAGGGGAATATGTAGGGGTATGGTATTCTATGCTTGAAGCCAAGGACGTTAACTATCTAATTGACCCATCACCAGCTCACAAACCTTCCCAGTGTCTTCTTTTCCTTACCTTACCTCCTCTTCACTGTCGATGTCCTTGGCTTTCTCTACTCTATAAAATATGTGTTTCATAGAGCATAGAATCACAGGCCTAGAATGGACCTTGGAAATCTTCTATTCCAACTCCTTGCTCAAGGCAGGAGACCTTACGCCCTCCTGGTCACACGGTTGCCCAATCTACTCTTGAAACTCTTAGTGTTAAATCTGAACCAGGCCAGAGATTAAAATTATGGAGCCATTGTACTTAATAGGCCACCAGTGTCTTAGAAAGTGAACTTCTAATATCTGACTAGTTCTTAGTCTCATACAACTTATTATACACATTTTTCATTCTGGCATTTATTTAACAGGAGCTTTTCCTGAAACACACTGAACCAAAAACTAAACATAAAGGTTCAGCTTAAACATGGTAGGCTAAAATGGATGGTTGTCCACTGTAACTACTGATTAATTAAATAGGCCTGTGGTTCTTACGTATAGCTTTTCTTGTCACTTACCCATTTCTTTGCATCTTTGATTTCCCTCATGACATAACCCACATTTTCAGTTGATTCCTTCCATGCAATGTAACTGCTGCCAATGTTGGCGAAATATTTTAATTCATCTGGTGATGATGTGTCTGCGGGAGATGAGGGGAACAAAACGGAGAGAAAGGAATAAAGGAGGTAATATTACTATAAGGAGGCCCACCTTATTAGGAGTCGAGCTAGATTTGAGGGGGTTGTTACCTGTATTTTGTAACCTCAAGGTTTTCTCACGCAGAGTCAAAAGATAATTTTATCAGCAAACATTAGTATGTTTTATTAAGAGGCAGAGATTCTACAAATAAGTTGCAAACACCCATTCACCTCTTAGATGAAGTTGGAGATACATCTTGGTTAGCATTTATATCATCTCCAATAAGTGTCATCTTTGCAAAATTCCAATGGAAAAGTGTGATTTAAAAAACAAAATCAGAACTGCTCATTATTTGGGAACAGAGTCAAAGTACTATATACATGGATGTGGTTGCATCAGTATATATATGTTGCTTTTAAAAGGCTAGACTGCTAATCAAATTAATAATCCAGTACAGGGAGTCCTTGACTTACAACCAGTCACTTATTGACTGTTCAGTCTTACGACAGACCCTCCCCAAAAGGTACTTATGACACAGGCCCGAAGTTACGTTCATTGCAGCATCCTGTGATTGTTCACCCTTATGACCAACTGCAGAGATGTAGCATGCCCTCTTTGCTTACTTCACCCCCCATCCTGGCCAGCCGGGTCCCTAAAAGCATTAGGCATGTTTTGCTACCCCGTTGGTAGTGGTCCCCATCTCCCATCACTGATCACTCACTTTTTGAAGATCTCCAAAGCTAAGAGGAGAAGGACAGGCCACTCCATTGTTCAGCCACATGGCACAATCCCACAAGTAATGTCTTTTTCCGAGTGAGGCTGGCAAAGCTAAGGCTAGCTTTAGTGAAGGAAACCAAGAGCGTCACCAGCATTATTTTTCAGAAAAAAATGATTGCTTGTGGAATTGTGCCACATGGCCCAATCTTCTGAGCTCTGGAGATCTTTGAAAAGTAACAGCGATTGGTGACGGATGACGGGGAGGAGGCCCAAATGGTTGTAAGGACCCCAAGGGGTGGGAAGTGGAGCAGGGAGTATATCTAAGGGTAGGGAATGGACTTGGGAAACCACAGGCAGGTGGGCTTGTGCCAGAATTAGCCTTCCCAGGGTCTTCCCCACCTGAGTCACCCCAGGCTCCATTTAACACCCGTGTATTCATTTAGCAAATGTGCTGGGGAGAGCAGGGATGGGGGGTTGTTAAGTGAGACAGTTCACTTAACGGCCCTCCTGACCTTCAACCATAATGGGCAAGTTCCATAACTCAAGGACTACCTGTAGTCAGCTTTTGGATATTTACATCTGCCAGATCAACACGGAAAGTAAGGGAGCATCTTAGATCGAGAACCTGTTGCCCGGTTTTAGTAAATTAAAGATAAAACTAACCAAACTTAGCATGTTATAATCTCAAAAAAAAATGCAGCTTAGCACATTCTGCAAAATCAGATCATTTGGTCAATTCATTGCTCAATGTATTGTGTGAATCTAGAAATTGGTTAATTAGGGGAGAAGCATGCAGTCCTGGGTGCTTATGAAAAAGATTCCCTGCTCAGGATGTACCTTGAAGTTTCCTATATAGGCTGTAATCCTCCTCCTTGATTTGATCTCCATCTTTGTTGTCTGTGCAACTGATTTCAATCACTGGCTTAGATGTTTTCTTCCGGTAGAGTACAGTTGCACTGCATTTCCCTAGGTTTTGCTTTAAAACAAACAAACAAAAAATGTGGGGTTATTTTCTTCCAAACTTCCTTGCTATGTTCTCCTTATGTCCAGATCCAGCAGCAGATTGTGAAAAAGACAAAAAGCGGTCCTCGGGGCAAAGACAAGGTACAAGGCAAAAGGCAGATCTCAAGGCTAGGCAAAGCAAAAGGTAGAAGGCAGTCCCTCAAGGCAAGGCAAGGCAAAAGGCACAAATCAAAGGCAAGGCAAGGCAAAAGGCACAAATCAAAGCCGGGGGGGGGGGGAGTGTAAGTCAAAACAAACAATTGTTCCTGGCATAGACTAACTCCCCATGGCTTCTCTTTAAGTCACTCTACTCCAGGTGTTCCTTGTAAGGAAGAGTGGGGCAACCTGAGTAGTCTTGCAGCCCTTCTGAGCTTGCCTACACTACATTCTCTGTGCCCTTGGATGGAGCGGGGAAGGCAGCTGCTCCTCATCAAAGGGGATCTGCTGCCTATCAGCACCACTGCCTGTCAGCAGCTGATCCTCCCCTGTGTCTGTGAAGGCAAGCAGCTCTCTCCATCTGATCAACCACCTTCCCCAATGCCTGAGGATCCTGGGACAGCATTGTCCTCAGCCCCTGATGTCTCCAAACATCCCTGTCAGACGGTCCTGATTCTTCTTCTTCTTCCTCCTCCTCCTCCTCCTCCTCCTCCTCCTCCTCCTCCTCCTCCTCCTCCTCCTCCTCCTCCTCCTCCCCCTCTCCTCTGAACCGGGCTCTGATGGAGCCAGGACACTCTGCTATAGGTATAAAAGCTCCTGTCAGAGTAACCAGGGGTTCTAATTTGCACTTTATTTCTTCCAAAAAGATGCCAAACATGGAGGGAAATTCAAGCATAATGTAGTAAGGAAAATGTAGCTTTGTCAGAGATAGATACATGGAAAGGAAGGTAAGCTTTCATGGAATTAAATCCTACAACTTCTCCACTCGCTATCCCATATTTCAGGGCAGTAAATATTGCTACCACAGTATCCCCCCAGTCATTTAATGGAGGCATCTAACTAGGTATAAAATCACTGCCGCTTGGACCGGCATGGATTGCACTCCTCTGATCAGCAGTGACACAGAATAGGTAGACATGTCTTCTGCCCCTTGGATTGGGAATGGAAGGGGGCAATGTGAAGTGATTTCATGGTCTTTATCTATCCCACAGCTCCCGCTTTGCTGGGTGTCTCAGGGCCCAGTGGAGTGCTAAGTATACCCAGCATCACATTTCTGCCCTTGGCTGACCAAATGATTCAATGGAGATCCTACCTTAGTGTCTAGAGACTATGAGAGTCTGGATGGGGAATGACAGGTTCAACTCAATCCTAGCAAAACTGGATATTAAGGTCCCAAGGAGCCAAGGATTTGCCATCTCTTGTTCTGGATGAGGTTCCACTGCCCTAAGCTAGAACTGATGCACATTCTGGGTATCCTCCTCAACTGGCAGGTCCCATTTAAGGCATAGCTGGCAGCCATGGCCAGGAAGGTTTTTGCACAACTTCATCTTATATTTTCTTTCCTAGCGTCAGAGTTTCTGCTCAAAATCACCTCTCAAGTGGATGACTTCAATGCATTCCACATGGCGCTGCTGCAGTTGGTGCAGATGCTTTGATGTTGACAGCTATGAAAATGCCTCTGGGTGAACATGTTAAAGCTCTACTCTGTGAGCTACATTGTTTGCCAATGTGCTTCTTGTTCCATATGTGCCGGTTGTCATAAACAAAGCTTTCCGTGGTAAAGAGTTAGGTTATCTCCCTCACTTGTTTCTTCCCATCCAATTAGATCCAACAGAAAAAACATTCTGCAGGCCCTGTCACTGAAGAATGTCATCTTTTGGGATTCTGTCATGTGGAACGCCATTCCTCCCAAGATTAGATTTCCTCAACTATGTCAGATTTTCACAGGGCCCTTAAGACATAGTTATATTCCCAAACATGGGATTGGAGTGGGGGCGAAAACTTGGATTGTACTACACTGTTAAGATTGATTTAGTTTCTTAGCTGCTGCATGTATTGTTGTGCTTTATTTATCAAGCTTGCATGTCACCCATCTCACCAGAGGCAACTCTAGGCAACTTACAGACATTGGATAAAATGCAAAATAAAACAATAAATGAAGATCTTAAATTTAAAAATCAAATTAAAATCAAACTAAGCAGTATGGAGAGGGAGGGCGCAAAGTGTGCACAGAGAGGAGATGGGGTGTTCTCTACTCCATTAGCCACCTCCAACATGCCACATTCCCATTAGGACCACAGGCCAATTGGCAGAACCAGGTCTTCAGGCCCTTTCGGAAGGCCAAAAGGGTGGGAGCAAATCTGACCCAGGAG
>NW_015386357.1:444013-467745 GCF_001527695.2 Protobothrops mucrosquamatus
AAATCTGACCCAGGAGGCAAGATGTTACAGAGGGCGGGAACCACAGCAGAAAAGGCTCTTCTTCTGGATCCTGCCAGCTGAAATTCCATGGATGAAGGGGTCCGCAGCATGTCCCTTCTGCCAGCATGAGTGGGGCAAGCTAATCCCATTGGGAGGGGGCAATTTCTCAGATAGCCTGGACCCATGTCATGAAGGGCTTTTTAAAGCCCGTGTTTTGCATTGTTTTCATATACTGTAAGCTGCCCAAGTTGCTATTTGAGATGTGTGGTTATATAAATCGGATGGATGGATGGATGGATATTGCTCAGCTATACAATAAGGAGCCCACTGTATCCAAGCACTCTACGGCATTTGTTAAGATATGATGCTGAGCAAAGGAGATATCATAGCTGTTTTTTGGTGCATTGATGCCAGAAAAAAAATTATATTGCAGAAATAGCTAAGTAGAGCAATCCACTTACCCCAGTTTGAATGTGTTTTGTATAAAAGCCCACAGAGTACTGATGTCCAACTCCTGGGATATTCTGCAAGACATATAAGGTAGAGTTACACTTCACATAGGTATGGCACACACAGCACAAACACTCTTTAAAGTGGCAGATCATTAAAAAAAAAACCTATGTAGGATCTATGCTATACTCCTGTTGGGTATGGCTTTTCTATGATTTCAGGAATCTTAGCAAAACTGTATGCAGTTGGGATGTCATGAGTCTTTTGTGTTTTGTGCCTATCATTCTAAAAAAAAAAGATATTTCAGTAGTCTCAAACAGGTCCTGCATTAATTTTGTAATGAAGTTAGAATGATGAATAGCTAATGTAAGCATTTAAATCTATGTAATGAAGATCCATCATGTATTTGTTCCCTACCAGTTTTAGCTTCTGAAAAATTCCTGGAACTTTGTATTCAAGGAAGTGATCTCATTTTTACAGACTTGTGTAATACTTAGGATTGCTTCAGCATTAGAGTACAGAGAGTCCTTAACTTACCATCACAACTGGACCCGATTACTGGCCGTAAGTCATTATGGTCATAAGTCAAACATCCATGTGACCAGATCTCATTTTATGTCATTTTTTTGTGGCAGTTGTTAAGCGAATGATGGCAGTCATAAATGCAAAGCCGTTCTTCTGAATGGCCTTTTTTTGCCAGAAACAAGAAAAAAACACAGCAAATTGCCGTCAATTGCAGTCACGTGACTGTGGGATTGAGTTGTAAATATGAACTAGATGCCTAGTATCCAAGTACAGTCGTGTACATTTGGGTACTTGGGGGCTCTTTGTGTGGCATGACGTTTTAGGACAGCCAGAAGTGCTTTGGAACCATAAAGCACCCATTGCAGGCCTGTTGTAATTTTGAGCAGTCATTTGTATTGACCAACTGGTTGTAAGTCGATGGCTACCTGTATAGTCAAATACATCCAAGAGCTGTTAAATTTTTGCAAGAGTTAACAACAGGGATTAGCAGCTAACTCTGCCCACAGTCTGGATTTCGATCTTGATGGACTCAAGGTTGACTCAGCTTCCATCCTTCCAAGGTTGGTAAAATGTGGACCCAGATTGATGGAGGCAACATGCTGACACTGTAAAACCACCCAGAGAGTGCTGTAAAGCAGGGGTCTTCAACCTTGGCCACTTTAAGACTTGTGGACTTCAACTCCCAGAATTCCTCAGCCAGCTTTTCTGGGAGTTGAAGTCCACAAGTCTTAAAGTAGCCAAGGATGAGGACCCCTGTGGTAAAGCACTATAGGGTGCTATATAAGTCTAAGTGCTATTGCTATTGCTATCTTGGAGACATACATCTGGAAAAAAGTAGTCAAGTGACTAAATCTACCTCCTTTACTCAGTGCAGGAAGCCAGAGTGTGGCTGTCTAGCAATCTTGAGCATATCTGCAGAAGGAAAGCCTATGACTATCTCAATTCCACTGTCAAATTGCTATGTCAGAAAGTTTTTTCTAAGGTTGCATCAGATCCTGCTTTCCTGTAACTTAAAACCACTCTTCTATGCCCTGTACTCTGGAATTGAAGAACAGCCATCTATGGGCCAGCCTTTCAGATATTTGAGTATAATCTGTTTCTGTTATTGTTCAATACACTGTTTTTATTTTGGATGGTGCATTTGATTTGTAACATCTTAATATTAATTGTTTTAACCTATTGTTTCAAATCACAAATGCAATTTTTATTTAAAAAGTTTCTTTTTATGTGAAAGAGTATATAAATATTTTAAATACTCAATGTCTTTTCTCAAGGGTAAACCATTTCTTCAATCTCTGTTCAGGTGGTTTATATTCTCGTGCCCTAATCATCTTCAGTACTCTTTTCCTGATCTGATCCAAATTTCCCTGAATTCTTCCTAAAGCGCAGTACTAGATCTGGGCACGGTATTTCACATATCATGATGACCAAAGCAGAATTATTACTTCTCGTTATTAAACTTCAATTAATGTAGCGTAAAATTGAAAATAATGAGGAGTGGACTCAAGATTGATCACTGCAGTATTTCATTTACTGAAATGAAAATGGTATTTGTCAAATATTCAGTCCTGCCTTTTCAGCTAATCACCCCTGCTTTTATGTGACAGTCCTGTTGTGAGCATTCCAAAACAGTACCCACAATTGCAAGAGCTGCTTTTGAAAATTAAAAATGTAAAGACACTCTCAAGTCAAGCTTATCTCCTGGTGACCACATCCATGAAATTTTCCCGATGGCATCACTCAAAGCTTTCTTTCATTTTTTTCAACTTGTCAATCCCATCTAAGCCCTGGAACTTCTATATGGTTTCCTATCTAAGCATACTCAGAAATGTCCTTGCTTAACTCCAGAGAAAAGTGAAGGAAACTGTTAGTGGCAGTTCAGTGGGTTTGGCTTATGCAATCAGATTTCCTCACAGTGGAAACAATAAAGGGAAACCCAGCCCAGATTCAGCCCAAGAACAGTTATAGAAGCAGCAGATTTAATCTATTGCAACAAAATCAGTCCAAGGTCTTGAATCAAACATTAGCATATATATGGCTGTCCTATGTTTGGCTTGCTGGGGATGCAATGACTGAAGAGGAATTGTCTTGGGTCGTATATAAAATATATAATATAATTAATATAAATATCGCTAACAATCACATAATGCTAAAAGTTTACGGTCTTGTAGGGGTTGTACTGAGGTTCTTCTCTGGGTTGAAAGAATTAGCCGATGACATCACCGTTGCCTGGGGGATGCCCAGTTGGGGGCTCCTTTCATGTCCCTGGCAGGAGCTGGTGTGAAGGATGGGTGCTCACCCCGCCCCATGGCAGAACTCTGGCCTCGAACAAAGTCCTGCTGCTTGTCAACCCAGTCTCCTAACTACATGAGCTACTGTGCTCCTTGTTTGATTTCAGTAGATGCACCAAAATAAAACAACTTTTTTAAACACATGAAATGAGCCGAATAGTATTGTGAAGACTATTTTGGAGAGATCAAAATTCTTTCGCGGTCAGCCAAGAAACATAAAATAAAGCAAGGCTCACGTCCGCCGAGTTTTTCTACGCCAAGCAAATATAAAAGATACAGAATATTTTTATAATTCCCAACAATTTATGCAGAACATGCATCAAAGAAGCAGCTGAAACTCAACAAGTATTTTGAACGCATAAAACTGTAGTGCATTTACTTTTTTGTTTTAAATCAAGGAATGGCATTTTCTTCAGAAGAATAACTTCAGTGCACATTGCATTCAAAAGCAAACATCTGATGAAAAGGAAATTTTAACAAATATTCTCTTTCAGTTTTGGCCAGGCAGTAAAGTTTGTTTTGAAAAACATTTCAGAGATTGCTTACTTTTATCTTTTCTTCTTCTGTAAACATAAGAGATAAAAAGAAAATATCTCAAGGTCTTTGCTGCCTGCTTAAAAATGTTTCTACAGACAGTTTATATAATATTGTGTAGGTTATTGCAAAATAAGAAAAGATACACAGGCAGAGATTACAACATGAAAGTGATTTTAAATGCAACATTTCTTAACCATCCAGATAAAATTGACACTTAGACTCTGATATTTTTATGAAGCTGGATATGAAGGATGGAGATATGACTAAAATTCACAATTATTTTTCTGATTATGGTCATATTGTATTAACCCGTAATGAAGTCCACTTGGTTGGGGTTGGTATATTTTTGAATCCAAGCAGTAGCAGTTTAAATCATGATTAAACAAACCATAGCTTAGCACTATGTGACAACCCATCTTTCCACCCTCCTACTTTCAAATTACAACATTTTTGGAAGATTTAAGAAACACTAGGGACAGTCTACTTCATGTTGACATCACAATATTGCTTTACTATAGTTTGCTGAATAAACACAATGTATAAATTTAGATGACAGTTTCATATTTGCTGTCTCTTACTGGTAGGGATATATGTTTCTAGAATCCTAAGAAGGTAGAGTGTTGATTTATTCTGCTTCTACAAAACCTTTTTTTTTTCCTGGACAGAATGGAGACAGAATTACATTAATTACATTTCCAAATTAAGTTTAATGCTTAAAGTTTAATTTTTCCCTGTGTTCCAACTATTGTTTAATCAGCAATTAATCAGCAAAGAAGAAGAAAAATAAGTGACTTACTGGCTGAAAGACTAATCACGCTGTTCAGCTTTCCCCTAACTAGTCCCTTTTAGATCACTGTTTCTCAACCTGTCGTTAAAATTCTACACACCTGAAATTGAGAGTTTTAAGGGATCGGTCGTAAAGATAATCTTACACAATCCGGTTGACACAATTAATCTAATGTTGAGGAAAACCGGTCCCATCGACCCTTAAGACCTCAAGATTACCCACCTTTCTCAAGTTTATTACACTGGTTGGTCCATACTTGGGTCTAAATTCTTGATCCACATCTAGCTTTTAATAAGCTGTGGGAACTGGTCCTAAGGTGACTTGTCTAGAGATTGTGGTGACTCACCTAAAATCTATGATAATGTCCACCCATTCAGGATTAAAATAAAATAAAGGATCCTTTATAGGTCAGTAGTATTACCAGTGCTTAGGAAGTGTGGAGTTCTCAGGGATGAAGCGCAGAATGAAGGAAATGCCATCAGTTTGGGTTTATTGCTTCCAGTTCTATTCTATTCATGAAGGCTCATCCCATTATGGACCAGTAAAGGATGCTGGCTGGTTTTGATAGTCCTAAGATTTTATCTGAGCCTGTAGACTGTTTGGTGTGGAGTCAGCAAGAAATAATCACCTCACTTGCCTTCTTACCTCTAATCTGCTGAAAGCCAGATAGGACTAAGATTTTAAGATTAAATACCTTCAAGAAAAAGACTTCTCTTTTCCAGTTAAATGGTGGGTGGTTATCAATGTAATTATTTTATTTAAATTATTGGTCACCTAACTCTAGTGGATTGTGGGTGGGGTACAAAACCAGGGAAAACATTTAAAAAATAATATAGTTTTTAATATCACTCTACATGTTGATAGTAATTTATGCAGTAAATTATTGCAATCACTGCTGTTAGCATGTTTATTCTATTTTAATGTTGTTTTGTTAACAATGGTAGCCACTTAAAAGCTCAGATTTAAACATGATTTTCATCAGGTGACAAAAGTTTCTAAGTCTTACAAAGTACTCTTTTCTGCCTTAGCCACATTCAGTGCTTTTTTTCTAAAAAAAAAAAAAAAGGTGGTGGAACTCACACATGTCATACAACCCGCCTTGCCTACCCTACAAGGTTCCATCCAAAAAAGGTGCCGTAACTCCGTTCTGAGCGTTCTATGAGAAAAAAAGCCCTGGCCACATTCATTTCTAAACATATCACAATGTTCTTCATGTAAGAACTCCGTTATTTGAATAAGCAGAGGTGCTACTCTCCCCCCCCCCTTCTCCATGCCTATTCTCCACTTACAGAACCATGTTGCTTAAGACTTGCAAATGAAAAGTCAAACAAGGGCATTTAAGCCCCCCACTGATGAGTGGGTACAATCCTTTTCAAGGGCACTCTGCATTTTCTCAGTAGTGGATTCAGCAAGGTAGTCACCCCATAGTTATCTTACATATTAAAAAAAATTGGATTGGAAGAAGATAAATCTAATTTTAAAACTGAAGGAAGAAACAACCTGTGGTATGTTGAAGACACTCTCTGGATAGCTGTAAATGCAAAGGATCTGCAAGCTCTAGTAATAAAAGTCAAGGGGCACAGTAAAAAAGTAAAAAAATACTGAGCCAATGACAACAGATAGAACAACCAGCCTTAAAACTGAAATGGAGATATCAAAGTAGTTTATCTTTTAGGATCAACCATCAACAGAAAAAGAACAAGCAATATTGTCAAGAAATATGCCACATACTAACACTTGGTAAACCAGCCATAAAGCCTTGGAAAAGATATCTAGATGCCATGATGTACCAAAACTTTATACACAAAGATCAGAATCATGCAACTGATGGTATTTTCTGTGACACTCACAGATGCAAATGGAAGTCCATGTGGAAGCAAAAATTGGGACTTTGAAGAAGCAGGATAAGATGAGTATTGGCCCTTTTGAACTTTGGTGTTGGAGAAGATTCTTGGACAGCTAATAAAACAAATGGATTAACAGCCCAGAATTGTCATTAGAGGCATCAATGACCAGGCTCAAATTATCCTACTTCAGACACAATATGTGAAGATCTAGTTCTCTAGGAAAGGATCGAATGCTTGGAAGAGTGAAAGGAAAGACAACCAGCAACAATACAGCGCACTGTTGAAAAACCAAGTTAGGGACAGATCATCTTGGAGAAACTCTTATCTGCATGGTAAGTAGGATTCAACACCAACTTGACCGCACATAACCAATCACAATCTCTAACTGGAAAACTCTTCTTTAATAAGGATTCTTCCTTCCTATTGGGTTGGTGTTGGTGGGGTTTGCTGTCACTAGTTCAACCTCAGCCATACTCCCCAAAGTGATCTCCCCCTCCCAATCCTGTGTGTGGGACTCTCTTAGTTCGTCTGGGCATCAGATTGTCAGCTCTGTCTTTCCCAAAGAGAAGTTTATGCCAGGCTAGTCAGATGCGGTTTGTCTTTTTCAGGCAGCCAAACATTACACAGAATTCTACCAATGAACGAAATCGAAGTTCGTTTGGGGGAGTGAGGAGGGGGAGAGGGTTAAAGAGACCAATTTTCCTAAGGAAATATACCGGACGTTGTTGAGCAATGTTGGTAACTTGGTTTTCCTCGCAAATTCCTCGAAGCAGAAAACAGAACAACCGAACTGGAAAGGGACCTTTGAGGTCTTCTAGTCCAACCCCCTGCTCAAGCAGAACTGATCCCAATCCGGACAAAAGCCAGTCTTTAAGAGATACCTAAGGCTCCTTTTCGCAGCCCCCTCTTGCAATTTTGGCGGCGGGGGGGGTGGGGGAAAGGGCTGTACGTAAAGAAACTGGTCCAGTGGGAAACACGTGCCGAGAGGATTTCCTTCCCGGCCGCCATTAGCTCCAAGGCGGGAGCTTGGACTCTCTTTTTCCTTACCTACCCTGACCGAGGTCTTCCCGAGGAACACGACGCTCCGGAGATAGCTGGGCGAGCCCTGATGGTAGTTGAGATACTGGGTGGCCGTCTGGGCGACCCGCATAAACTGCGACTGGGGGGCCTCGAACTTCGCCTGGGGAAGAGCCGAGCAGAACACGGGCAGCAGCAGGAGAACGACCGCCGCCATCCGAGCCATCCTAGCGACGAGACCGGGTGAGGGGCAGACGCGGAGCTGGACCGGCGCGGGCGCCACCCAGATTCAAGTAGCGCCCCCAAAGGCCCGGCCCCTCCCTGGCCAGCCTCCAGCCCCGGCGAGGAGGCGCCCTTCTGGGCAGCGCCCCCTCCTTCCTCTCTGGCCCTTCGCTGTCCTTTCGCTGTTCTCTTACCCCGAGCCAAACCGAGAGCGGCTCTCCACCCACGGGCGATCATCCCCATCTCTCTCCCCCCCCCCCAGGAATGGAGAAGACAGGCTGTGATGCTTTAGTTTTCCCAGCAGACTTTCCCCGGCCAGATGCTCTCCAGATGTGTGCGATTTGTACGTCCAAGGTTCTTATTTGTAGCCCGGTAAAGCAAGCGCCACTTATCCCTGGCCCCTGCTTGAAAGTGCCACTAGCTCGGCGTTAGAAGCTCACCTGCCTGGTTCTGATGTCGATCTTTTTATTTTCCCCAAAGGAAAACTTTAGAACTTCAAATATGCCTTCCTTTTTTCTCTCATCTTTTCTATTTCCCTCCAGGTTTATTATTATGATTTGTGTTGCACAGCCAACCAAATATTTAGAATAGAATTAGAATTAGAATAGAATAGAATAGAATAGAATAGAATAGAATAGAATAGAATAGAATAGAATAGAATAATAGAGTTGGAAGGGACCTTGTAGGTCATCTAGTCCAACACACACACACACCCCAAGCAGGATACCCTACACCAGTGTTTCTCAACCTTGACAATTTTAAGGCATGTGGATTTCAACTCCCAGAATTCCACAGCCAGCATTGCTGGGAATTCCACAGCCAGCATTCTGGGAGTTGAAGTCCACATGCCTTAAAATTGTCAAGGTTGAGAAACACTGCCCTACACCATTTCTGACAGATGGCAGTCCAGTCTTTTCTTGAAAGCTTCCAGTGATGAACCGCCCACAATTTCTGAAGGCAATCTGTTCCATTGGTTGATTGTTCTCACTGTCAGAAAAACTCTCCTTATTTCTAGGTTGAATCTCTCCTTGATCAGTTTCCATCCGTTATTCCTTGTCTGGCCTTCAGGTGCTTTGGAAAATAGGTTGATCCCCTCCTCTGTGACAGCCCCTCAAATATTGGAACCCTGGTATCATGTCTCCCCTGGTCCTTCTCTTCACTAGACTAGCCATGCCCAGTTCCTGTATCCGTTCTTCATATGTTTTAGCCTCCAGTCCTCATCATTGGCATTTTTATCCACCTATTCAGACCTTCCCAAGGATGACGATGACGATGATGATTTAAAATTCAGTTTGAAATAAAACCCAGCTGAAGTTCTCTAGTGTATCTAATATACTATAAATTTATAGAAGATTATTGTTTGTGCAGTTTATTTTCAATTGCTTTCCTAAAGACCTTGAGCATGAAATCTCACAGCCATTTTACATTGAGGCTACATACCTAACTTGTGCATTATTCCCCTATCATGGAATAAGCCCCATCCGGATAGTAGCAAATGACATGGCATCATTTCTATGCCTCTTAAACCAAAACTGATTCTATACAATTGGACCAGATAGTGTATTATATATATCATATATGTTGTATGAAAAGCTGTTTTCTGTTTGGCCAAACATCATAACTATTTTTTCCTCACAGTCTCATCACAGCTGCTCTTTGAACATTTCAACAATTACTTTTCTGGGGCAGTTGACCATAAGTCTGTAAAGGGTCCTCTTGGATGAGGATACAATCACCTTCATGCAAGAATCTGGATGTTGAGTCATGACAACTGGACTTCTTTTTTTGTTGGTTCTGAAGTAGCTTCTTTGGTCTTGATAAGCAATGAAACGTTTGAGCCAACAAGAAAAGAAGTCCAATTGACATGACAACTTTACCTGGATGAGACTGTTAGAAATAACCGAGGTACGTTCTCTATGTCTACACAGAGTTTCTAGAAGGTATAAACGGAAGACCGACAAAGGACGGATTTTTCTCTAGAGGTCTCTTGGTTCCTCTTTAGAGTTCGAAATACACTGGGTTATTCTACTTAGTCCAGTTACCAGGTGAATTATCAAAGGATAAGGTATGTAGTTGTTTACGGAATGCAAGATCAGCAGCTTGGGCTTCTGGAAATTATTTTATGGTATTTTATGATTATTTTTGCACATGGTCTCTTATGTATTTGTTTACCAATGATTTAATTAAGTTTAACTCATACTTCAAAGTTTTGATTCTGTTTTTTCACTCCCTTTCCTTCCTTCCTTCCTTCTCAGAAAAATATTTAGCAATATTATGACAAGCAGCTTACCTCATAATGGCTAGCATATGTTTTTCTAATTCTGCAGAAATTATTCGGACAAAATCCAACATTTTTATACCTTCTTTGTCACTGCATAACTAGATTTTGTGGAATAATGTTTTTTCAAAGTCTTCTTTGTTGCTTTTAAAGTCATTCATAACTTCTTTCCAAGATGCCTGCTTTTCTTTCTACTGATTTCAAACAGAATAAAAAAAAATTCTAATTTGCTAAAGAAGAACAGACATTAATCAATCCATCTTTGGAGGATCGCTTACATATTTTAAATATAAAATAAGTTGTAACTAAAGAGACCTTTCATTTTGACTACACTTTTGAACAGCAAATGCTGGGAATAAAGAACAGAGCAATGGTGTACATATATAGTATGTGTGTGGACATTCCAACTATATTTGGATTGTTACATTTAAAAAGGAAGACTTTGATCAGAATAGATTTTGGAATGGAATGGAAAGGAGTGGAGTGGAGTGGAGTGGAGTAGAGTAGAGTAGAGTAGAGTAGAGTAGAGTAGAGTAGAGTAGAGTAGAGTAGAGTAGAGTAGAGTAGAGTAGAGTAAAGTAGAGTAGAGTAGAACAGAACAGAACAGAACAGAACAGAATAGAATTTACTTACTCATACTGTTCTTCAAATGATTATATAAACAACCAGTTCTTATGAGACAAGTTGCACAAACTCCGGTCCAAGAACAAAAATAATTCTGAATTTAGTGTCATTTTTATGATGCAAACTTCATCTGCTTATGTGGATTATAAGAACATCCATTCTAAGAATGGAAAATATATTGGCTTCTAAATGCAAAAGGACTCGTAAAACAGACAGAAGGATCTAGGGCAGGAAGAGTTCCAGCACTGATTGATCAGATAGTGTGTGTGTGTGTGTGTGTGTATATATAACATTACTAAGAATTCCAGGAAGATCTCTTTAAACTGGATGAATCAACTTTAAAATAGCATTTACTATTTTAAGTAATGTGCCTCAGATGAGAACTCTGGACTGATTTATTCAATGATCCCTTGGTTTGTTTTCTACAGTATTCTTAGGAATGTCCTCCCACACCAAAGTTCAAAAGCGTCAATGCTCTTCCTATTCTATTTTTTTTTAAGTTCACATTTTGCTTCCATAGTGTATCACAGAGAATATTTTGAAAACCTTTTTTAAATAGGGAGCTTTTGCCTAGCTGAGTGTGGGCAGACTTTGCAAACTACACCTATTTATCTAAAATTAGGCACATTCCATAGATACATAATTGGAACATATACATATTCAGGATTGTATAATGTTGAGCCATAAGAATTTAAAGAAAATCTGATAGCCCCGCCACATTTTAAAATGTTGTCATTGTATAATTTAATAAGTTAAAAGAAAAGCATGTTCTCACTTCAGGATGACTCATTAAGATTTTGAAATCACTAAAAAAAGATTTCAGTTAGAAAGAAGATAAGGGGAAACTAAGGAAAAGGGGAAGGACCAGAGGATCTTTTAACACAAAAGATCAGTGAGAGACAGGAACTCACAAAGATTATCCTCTTTACTGCGGTGATCAGATAAACTAGACTTTCAGAAGTCAAAAAAATTCTGGTGTGTCAAGATTCTTTCAAATTTAGCACCGGAAGAATTAGGAAAGATTAGTTGTGTTGTGTATATACATCTGTGCAGCATAATTAACTGATAACTTATCCTTCCAGTATACAGAGCACTTGGTGATTACGAGTCACTGTTGACTCTTAACTCTTGGCAATTATCTGGACAAGTCCCTGCAGTTTTCTTGACAAGATTATGAAAGTGATTTTCCATTGCTTCCTTCCTAGGGCTAAGAGAGAGAGACTGTCCCAAGGTCACCCAGCTGGGTTTATGCCTAAGACGGGACTAGAACTCACAGTCTTCTGGTTCTAGGCTGATACCTTAAGCACAACACCAAACTGGGTATCTCTGTTCCCCTTGTGTAAGCTATTGCAGTGTTTCTCAACCTTGACAATTTTAAGGCATGTGGACTTCAACTCCCAGAATTCCACAGCCAGCAATGCTGGCTGTGGAATTCTGGGAGTTGAAGTCCACATGCCTTAAAATTGTCAAGGTTGAGAAACACTGCTATAGAGAAACGGAACTATTGCAAGAGGCAATAAAGCTCACTTTTCCCCCCTCCTTCGCTTGAGGTTTTTCTTGTCTGAATTCAGTAACAAAGGAGCTTCTCCTGTGATTTTCTCAAGCTGGTATGAAGTCTTTCCTTTTAACCACATAGTTTATTAAATATGAACACCCACTTGACATGGGACAATCTAGCCCCAAAACTGTTTTTTATTTTTTTCTCCAACTGATTCTCAACTCATGAAAGAGATTGGCTTATTTTCTTAATAAGTTTTAATAGTTTAAGTAAATGTTGCATTTCCTGTTTAATTTTGACTCTGATGACCAGTTGGATGGTCAGAGGTGTATTTGATGTAGCCTTTCCTTCTCCTCACTAATCAGCTTCAATGTAGTCATTCCTCTGTCAGCTTTTGCCCTCTCCATCAGCAGTTTGTTTCATGAGTTTCGTACCCATTACCTATTTTATTCTTTTAGAGACCAAGGAAGAGGAGACAACAGCAGAGTTCCACTATTTTATTTGAGAAAGAAAAGAGATGTGCTTCTGCTTATTTGCTAATTTTCTTGTATTCACCATTTTCAATCAGGTTTTGTTCCTTAAGTAAGGGAGGTGGTTGATTGCTGCCTTAGCAAATAATCAGTTTCATTTCTCCCTTTGTACAACTTCACTGGTTGCACAATCAAGGCAGATCTGCCTCTTCTTTCTCCAGCTATTTTTGTCCCGGCGGCTCCCCACATACTTCCTTATTTCACAGAATTCGAACTTGGGAGGTGATCAAAGGGGGTGGGGGAGTAAGGCAAACAAAATGGCTTAGAGAAGCCCATTTCAGATTCTGAAACAGACTCTTTCCATTTGTTCTGCAGTGCCCTGATTGATGAATGTTTTCCCTGCTGGTAGTGACAGGATGAAAGGAGATAGCAGAAAGCCAATAATCCACTTGTTATATTTGACACAGTACACAAATCAGGAAAACACCATTCACCTTCTGACTTGCAACAGATGCTGTAGGGGCCATGTTAGAGATCTGCAATGGAGATAGCAAATTTTATGCCAGCATTATTTTGTACTGACTCAAGGACAGCACATGATATTTTAACTCCATAGTTAACAGACATTATCTTAGAACTGTTTGGATGAGAAAGGTCAGGGTAGGGAAGAAAACAGAGTTTAGTGAGCACTGACTGGAAATTTTGGGAGTTGATATCCATATATCTTTAAGTGACCAATTTGAGAAACACAGATCTACATGATGTTTAAGACTTGTATGTCTTCTTTCTGAAATTATTGAAGACATTACAAGAGTAACCCATGGGCGCTTTTGAAAAGGCACCTTTCAAAACACAGCTGGACTTTCTTAGGTTTTTTTTCTAGAAAAAAGTTTCACTTCTTTTCTGAACAAGCTTCTCGGATGAGAAGTGAAACATGTTCAATCCAGTATTGGATTTTTAAAAATTGTTTTATTTATTTATTGAATTTTTATGCTGTCCATCTCCCCTGTAGGGGTGTTAGGACAGTTTAAGACAAAGATGAACAGCCATTAAGTCAGTCTGTTAAAGTGCACATGACTAGAAAGTTGGTAAAGAAGTTTAAATGTAAAACTGATTTACAGATGTAGATATAACTGACTCTATGTACATTAATTTTGTATTTGGGAAGTAGTTTATTTACAGTTTATTTACAGTAGGGGTTACATTTATGTTTGCATGTGCAAAATCCAAACTTAATCATAAATCTAAAACTGGTTTTTAAAGTAATACCAGGCCTCTCTTTAACTCACAGGGTTGTGATATAACCCAAAAAAGAAGAAGAAGAAGAAACCTCACAGTTGCAGTTTGAATATATAGAGGAACACAACTGTAATAAAAAATGTTTTTGTTACCTTATTTCAGATCTGTTGTGTATGCTGTATGAAGGTTCTTGGAATTGTGATCCAGCATAAATGAGGGGGGATTATAGGTTTTTACAGCCTATTGCACTAAAATATTGATTTAATGGACAATTCTATTGAACAGTTTTTGGACGCCACAGATAACATTTGAGGCTAGGTATCCTCCGCAAATAAAAGACAAGGTTTGTTTAACCAGGTTTTTTTTCTGAAAAAGGCTGGGAAGATTGGGGACTCATCAGACCAGCAAAGAGACAGTCAGGAAGAACCTAGGAGTGCCACACTGGGCGTGCTGGTGGCAAGAATAGGGTGAAAAGGATCTCCTTAGAGAATGCAGCATTTTAGGCTGCATATTTTTTACAGATGTGCAAAATGGAAAACTTTTTTATGCAAGTTCAAAAGATTCTTTCTGATTTAAAGACATCCTGGTTTAAATAGATGCCTCTTCTTTCTCCCTCTTCTTCTCCCCCCCACCCAATATCTATTTTATCAAGGTCTTACTGTACTTTATCATCCTTTCTTTCCTTTTTATTATAGCTTTTGGTTACTCAGCTTTGGTTACTTTGGTATAAGCCATCACAATTCCTTTCCTAATAGTTGCTTATTTTACCCAATTGCAAAGTCATGCAGTGATGAGCTGTGAGCTTCTTTGTCTCTACTCAACCCAGAATTATTTAATTCAATAATTAAGTTGCTGACTTTCTTCTTTATCTTACCATATTGTAGATAGATGATAGAGATAGAGATAGATGATATATATAAATAGATTTAGGTATATAGATATATGTAGATAAATAGAGATAGAGAGATATAGATGATATATGTAGATAAATAGATGTAGATGTAGATATAGACATATAGATATATCGATATATGATAGAGAGACAGACAGACAGACAATTTCAGTTAGAAATCTTACTGGACCAAATTATGTCCACTATCTCTTATTATTATTTCTAGAATACTGGGATGATCTTGAGACAGACATAAACAATCAGCCTAACCTATCTGGCAGAATTAAGGTGCAATTAAAGGAACTAATCTGGATATGTGATACTTAGAGGAAGGATAAGAGTCTAAGACTGCTTTTTCCAACTTGATGTCCTTTAGATGTGTTTGACTTTAAACTCCCCAACCAAAGCTGAAGTCCAGTTTGGTGCAGGAGGAAACCTGATAATTGAACTCATTTGACAGATGAGACAGTAGTGGAACAATGGAAGTTTCCTTCTCAGCCTCCCGTTATGGAGAAGACGCTGAATAAAAATAAGAATTGTTAGACTGCTGCGATTGTGTTCCTTTTGATATTTTAAATACCTTAAAAAAGCTATGCACAACTAAAGTTCATTTCCACCAACACAGAAATAGGTTGAAAAGGAGCAGGAAGGGGATTAATATGAAATGTTGTGAAACATCCCCCAAGAGGATTTCAGTGACTCGCATTGCAAATAAAGATGGGTTGGCAAATTTTCCAATCAAAAACACAATGCACATTCACATTTGCCTGGGAAGTAAGAATCTGCCAATTCCCAACATCAAATTTGCATATCTGCCCTCCTAAATATTAATTTGGCTCTCCTTGGCATGTCCTTTTTTTTCCCTTTAAAAACTCTGGATGGTAGCAAACCTGAGCCTTTGACATTTCAATTTATTTACAGACATGGCAGCAACAATCTGTCAGGAGCCATTGTAGTCAGTTCTGAAAAACATTTGTCTAATGAACGGGCTGTGTTGTGCTGTTGATAAGACAAATGAAATTTTGGAAGGGCCAAATGCCAAGTAGAAGAGAAAAGGTTCTGCAGAGTGAAAGAAGAACCTGGTGACAACACATTCACACAGTCTGTGAGGCACAGTGTTGCTTGCCAAAAGAATAGGGGAAGCAACTGTCAGCAGGTTTTGTGGTGATGTATCCATTGAGACAGCAATAGAGAAGAAGGCTAGGAACATTGTGATTGACTTTGAAGTTTGGCATAAACAAGGCCTCTCTCTTAGCAACAGGTTGAGAATTGCCAGAGAAGATGTTTCATTTTAATTTGTTGGTTCTCTAGATCAGGGGTCCTCAACTTTGGCAACTTTAAGACTTGTGGACTTCAACTTCCAGAATTCCTCAGAATTCTGGGAGTTGAAGTCCACAAGTCTTAAAGTTGCCAAGGTTGAGGATCCCTGCTTTAGATGTCAGGCGTTTTATAAACACCACAATCTACCTCAGAGGGTGTCTTCAAATACATTTCTGCTCCCTCGCCACAGTCAGAGTACACATACCAATACAAAGATATTCAGTAAATACAAGCTGGTTGCCAAGCATCTGAATTTTGATCACATGACCAGGGGGATGCTGAGATAGTTGTAATGTGAAGACTGGTCATAAGTCACTTTTTACAGTCCTGTTATAACTTTGAGCTGTCAGTAAACAAATGTTTGTAAATCAAGGATTACTTGGTATAGGACAAAAGTGGATAAGGGCAGATTTCTTTCCCTTTGCATCTTATGCTTTGAAGGTTTGGGTGAGGTGGGATTCAGGTGGCAGTGCAATCCAGGAGTACAAAATAGGTTGGAAAATTGTTACAGATCTTCCATTCACACACACCCTTGCCCCTCTCACTCTTTACAACAGAATTTCCCAAATTGTGTTCTCCAGTGTTGCAGGATACTCAAAACATACAGTACTTGAAGAATAGTACGAACTGGGACAGGCTGTTCTAAGAAAGCATTATATCACTGGCTTTTTTCCCCTAAAATAAATGTGTTTATTTCTGCAAAGCCAAAAACTAGTAAATTTCCAGTAAAATTGAAATAGCAGCTTAGGCTCCTTATGAATGACTAGAACACAATTTCTGCTTATTTGTATTTTCCATTTTGTTTTCTAATGACATTTCCTGAAAACAGTGACTAACCATTTGAATGACATTGTGAAACCTTCTTACTCACTACTCCTTTAAGACAACTCAGTTTGGCCACAATTTTCTTAAGAAACAAGCAAGCCTTGCGAAATAATATTGAATTAAAACAACCATTTAGAGGCAGAGACAGAATTGCAACATCCAAAAGTCACAGTGCAAGAAAAATAAAATAAAATTCAGAACTCCAGTTTACTTTCAGAACCCGGAGATGTTAAAATTGAGCTATCTTAAGTACAGAAATGATTTAAAAAATACCTTGGTTAATTTAAAAAAAATAACTTCTATGTTTTGTTTTCATTTGTTTGTTTTGCATTGTGGGTGTGATTGTTTTAAATGTGCACTGCAATGCTTTAATTTCTAGTATATTATAGAAAGTTGACCACAATCTTTAACATGGTCATTTGATATTGAAGATGCTCCATTCATCCTAACAGTGGTTAAAATGTGAAAATGTATAAAAGAAGTTGAATGAGCATCTGTAGGTGACAGATGTGCACGTCAGACCTATAGGATGCATTGCATCTCTACTGTTAATAGGGATTTTTTTTAATAACTCTATATAAATTTTTATGATGTCTCTGATTGTTATGTGAACATCCACAACAGCATAATTCTGCCTCAGTATAGGTGTCCTCTAATATGGCAGTTCTAATCCCAGATAGATGGAGTGGGTTACGTGAGCTACTGCCTTTTCTTATAGAGGTGCAATCTCAGTATATGCTCAGATGCATTTTTTTTTTACTTCTACAAGAGCCAAACATTTGTCAGATGGGAAATGTCTATGGAGATTCTGAGTCATCCAGGTCCAGGTTGTCCCAAAGGTGCTTTTTCAAAAGGCAACTGGAGTTTCTTTGTTTTTCCTTGAAGATGTTTCACTTCTCATTCAAGAAGCTTCTTCAGAACTGAATAAACTTTTTGGATGAGAAGAGAAACGATTTGAAGGAAAAACATAGAAAGTACAATTGCCTTTTGAAAAAGCACCTTTGGGTCAGATGGGGAAGATCTTCCCTATCACATTGAAGGTCTAATGAAGCACCTTTCCATCATGGGAGTAGATGGCCACTAGGCTTTCATATTAGAGGCGCAGAGGGTTCCATGTGGCCTCTGAGTGGCATGCTACATTTCAAAGAACTATTTGCAGCTGAAACAACATTTTTTATTGGGTAAAGAGAATTCTTTGCTCCCTGCCAAGGAAACTTCCACTTTTCCTCTTAGATTAAGACAAAGGCATGTGCAGCCAGAACTTTGTCTGTTTTTCTGAGGTTTTTTTAAACAGCTTTTTGGCAACGATACTAGTCTGTCATAAAAAGCATCCATCACATCAGCCTCTTCCCAGCCCTGTCAGAAAATTACTGAACTGAGCAAAATAAGAGTGAAAAATATTTATATACAAAGATTAATGGTTTTAACTGGTTTTTCACTTTCCCTTTTTAAAATGCCAATTCTTTTAAAGCTGTCATCTCTTCCTTTGACATCACTGAGGAGTCTGGCACTAGGGAAGCAGCGTTGATGTTTGTGAGCTACCAATTAATACTCTGGTTTATAGTGTGCTAGCTATGTCTTTAGTTAAGATGTAGTAGACAGTCATTCAGGGAAAGTGTACAGGCTCTACATTCAGATATTCTAGGAGGCACACAAAAGAAATGGACCTCAGAGCAACAGAAAGCTCTTCATCTTTGAATTTATCAATCTACTTGGAATACACCATTTTCAGCAATTGCTTTTGATCAGGAATTGGGATTTTCATTCCTTAGCCACAGTTGGCCCTAGAATTCCGAAATATTATTTTATATGCTAAAAGCATACTTGTACTTTTTTGTATGCCCAGTGAGAAATATATTGTAAGATAGATTTTTTTCAGATTTATGATAAATGTTGAATCTGAAAAGGTGTTTATTGTAATGTATGAAGCACAAATATACACATTGTTATATTCTATCATCTAAACAACTTCAAACCTAATCTGGTTAAAGTTTCATAAATAATAATCATATAATAAATTCTTCAATTTATTACCAAGGTTGTTAGCTTGAGGCAAACAACTCTTCAGACAATAAAGCTTTTAGAACTGAAGAAACTGGAGATTGATGATTGCATCTTGTGACTATTTTGTCTTTCCTTATGACATCTCCCACCTTAGTATTACTGTACTAAGGAAATGTGTGAAACACGTTCATGTGAAGGCAGGCACGATATAGTTAAAAGGGACTTTTTAGACCAGGACTTTTCAACCAGTGGTACGGGTACCACCTGTGGTACATTGGCACCTGGCCGGTGGTACGCGACCATCCTAGAAAAGTGGTAGCGGGGGAGGGGAATGAGCTGAACCGGTGGCAGTACCACACAAGCCTGAGCGGGAGATGGCTGGAGCTGCAGGGCTGTCAGGGCTCAGCGGAAGCGCCAGGATCAGCACCAGGCTCCAGCTGGAGCTCAGCGCTGATCCTGGTGCTTCTGCTAAGCCCAGAAAAAGCGCCGATCAGCTGGAATGTTGCAGCATCTCCACGGTCTTGTGATTTACATTCAAATGCTTGTCAACTGATTCATATTTATGACTGTCACAGTGTCCCAGGGTCATGTGAAGTGACCAAAACCTGCTGCAACCACCCAGCAGACGGGGGGAATAAAAACCAAACACCTCCCCATCCCACCCCCACTGCCAATCCTCAACAGAAATGCTCACAACAATGAAAACCTCGGACAGGAGGAAGAGTGCCGCCGGGCGGGCAGGCAGGTGTCTTGCTCAGCTGTGGCTTAGGGGGGCACTTTTTTCAGTGCCATTGTAACTTCAAGCAGTCACTAAGCAAACTGTTATAAGTCGAGGACTACCTGTACTACATCACTTTTTTTTCTTTTTTGGGGGGGGTCATCAAGTTTTTGACACCTTGCTAGGCGGCTAGTGGTACTCGGATATTGCCATATCCTAAAAGTGATACAATGGGTGAAAAGGTTGAAAAGCCCTGTTTTAGACCATGTAGTTCAATCTCAACAAAATAGGAAATCTATCGCTATAACAACCCCCAACAGATGACTGTCCAACTTTTCCTAACAAAGAACTCCCATTGTTCAAATAGCTAGGTAAATTTGTTTTTCTTCAAATCATTTCCAGTTGACTAATTGACCTTCTATACCAAGGGTGTCAAACTGACGGCCTGCAGGCCGGATGCATCATGCTGAAACCGCACCCACCCCAGCTCCGGCAATGGGGAAAAAGTCGTGATACGTCGCGACACATCACGTGACATGGCGAGCTTGACACCCCTGTTCTATACCATCTTCACAGTAGCTTCTACAAATCCAAGATTGACAAGGTAGGAGTAAGGTTGAAAGGAGAAGGAGAAAATAAGAGGCATTGAGGATTCTGGAAGCATTGGGAAGTCAATTCACCTACAAGGAACCACAAAATCAAGCATGGAAGAAGGGCAATAGCAAACTATTTCTGTATTTTTTAAACCTTATGGAAATAGTTGTAATATTTTGTATGCACGATCTTAGCTCAGAAGACATTCCTCTAATCAACTGGAAGAATATACAATTTTCACAAATAAATCTGGAATTGACAGTGTGAAAGCCATAGGATCTATTTGGTGAGTGATGTTCCAGTATTGAAAAATAAGCCCTTTAGTTTATAGGGACACACACTCAATGGGAACATTCCACATGGAATTTGAAAAGCAGGAATATAGAAAAAATTGAATTAGTCAAAGCATAAATGAATAAAATTAGAATGTTAATAAGATAATATAGATATACCCATGGGACATCTTAAGGAGCTTCCTACTTTAATTTAAATAATAAAGCAGCATTGTGCTGTCAAGACACAAGCTTCATCACTTGTATGTGCATATGCTATTACAACACATCTACAAAAGGAAATATCACAATTTACCACAGCAGTATTTCATCATTTTGGCCCCTTTCTTGCTTCCCCTATCACTGGGTGCTCTGAGATGGACCTCTATTTTAAGAGAGCACATGATATACTATTCATTACATGAGTCCATATAAAAGAATGGAGTGTTATATATGTAATATATACATACAAATGTAATATACATACATACATATATATCCATGTTCATTCATCCATATCCATTATATATGCTGAGTTCTAATTCAATAAACAATAGGATAATATATATTAGAATATGAGGATGGATGGATGGATGAGTATCCAGTAAACATCAAAGCTATTAGTGTATAGATCTACTATAGACTCAAAGAAGGAAAACAATGATAGATTTTATAGCAAATTGCAAAAAAAGCAAAATGCAATATCAAAAGAGACAACCCTATTGATTATTGAAATACAAAAGTTGGGGAACTAGAAGAATCTGAAATCATGGGGAGATTCCACAGGGAGATTTGAATTGGATAACCACAATGAAAGCTTGAAGTTAAATGCATTTAAGTGAAAATAATTCTTTGTTTATTGCCAAAACCTATTTCAAGTATAAAAAGACAGATTTCGCATCTAGACATCACCAGATGGACAGCACTGGAATTGAAGAGTTAGAAACTATTAGTTTATTCTGTGGGAAACAGAAAATTGGAGTACTATCATTTAGTCAGCCAGGACACTTCTATATTCAGCTTTGTGAACAAATCATGAATTATTTGTGTCAAAATATTAAACTTAGAAAACTAAAGTCAAAATATAAGATCAAACTAAGGAATGGGTTTAATATAATAATAACACATCAGTAGGGTAAAACTAACCTGTCTCACAATGGTCTATATATTTAATGTATGCAAATTTGAATCTGAGTTGGTATGAAAAGGGGTAAGAAACATTGTGAAAACCAAAGCAGAAAAAAAGGATATTCCCAAATTTTAAAGTAGAAAAGATATGAAAGGCTTTCTGAACAAACTATCAAGATAGCTATGGAATGGCAAAGGCTGAAAGCCTGGGCAATAGGAAAGAAGAATAGTGTATACAAACTTTCAGCATCAAGCAAGAAACAACAAAAATGTCAGTAATTGTAGGGAGGATAATAAGAAGAGGAAAATTAGAATTCTTTTAAAGAAGAAAAATAAAAGGAAAATGTACAGTTCAGTCAGGAATAGTCAAAAATAATTATGGAAGAGATCTAACAAGGCAAATGCAATTAAAGAAAATGAAAAAGAATATATTGAAACCCTTTACCTGTGTGATTATAAAAGCACAGAAATGTTGGAAGAGGTAATACATTCATGTTTATATTAATCTTGGACTGATGACAATAAAACAGAAACTCGCATATTGGGGAATGTAATATGAAGATGGATTAGAAAAAATGTTTGCTTGGCAAGGTTGAAGATAGTAGAAAAAAGAAAAGAACTGGAGAAGATTGGAAAGTAGAAATCAAAAGACTGCAAGATATTACTAGAAACGGATTATAATTTATCTATGTGATCAGCAGGAATTCAACCTGACTTAACAATGATTAACTAACTTATGAACATGACATAGTCATCCACATCCACTTCATTTCTTCTGCATAACTATGATTAATTAAAGATGGTCCAGGTGAAGCATTATTCTGACTAGCATTAAAGCCATTTGTTCAGGGATAGTTGTTTTGTTCTATGATACATTATCTATCAAATTAAATTTGGCTATATGATACTATGAAAACCACTGGGGTTAAAAATGAAGACTACTTCATTTCAAGCAGAAAATAGCTGAGGAAAAAAAATATACAGAACATAATATTATCTTTTTTTTTTACTCTTCCACATCCATTTGAAATAGCGATCTTTGCTTAAATAAAATAAAATTTCAGAAGTTCAATCCAGTCCTAATGTTGACTTCATTGTGGGTAGGATATGTTGCATTTTTCTTATCTAAAAAAGCAGAACTGAAAATTCATCATCTCTATTTAATTTTCCCTGACTCATTCTCAAATTACTACTGGATGCATTCTAGCCCAAATCTCACCACACAAATTACACAAGTTGAAGAAGCACACTTTGTTCTGACCAGCAGAAATCATAATTTAATAAATAATAAGGAACATCTGTAACGTACATCATTCGGTTATTAAAATACTGAGTTCCCAATGCCATCAGTTCTGGTTCTCAGTTTTGGTCAGTCACTCTGCAATAATGCTCCCTTAGTCATTTTTAATTCTCAAGATTTGTTTTTATTGACTTGGCATTTAACAATGTACATACCATACAACTTAATTGATGGCTAAAACGTATTAAATTGTGGAAGGGACTTTCATTCACATTTCATATCCTGTTTTAATATGATTGTATATCAGTAAGCAGCATTTATCTTCTTTTAGTTGGTGAGAAGCAAGCAGCAGAATGTTGCTTAACAAGGTAAGTTTTAGATGAAAGATGCTATCTTGCACAGAATAATGTAAACATCCTTGGAGTCAAACTGGTTGCATATGTAGGATACTGGTCAAAATGGACTTATGTTAACTTAGCAGGGAATGTTGTATGCATTTCTCCAGGTTAGTAAAATAGGAGATTATAGAAAAAATATTGGGTCATTCAAAACCCCAAAATGAATGAAGTACTAATTGGTGAGTAACTACTGTACATTAAAATGTCACTTGGTTTCAAATCCAGTAACCAGCAGTATCCTTTTTGTCAAGAATATAGCTATCATCAACTTTACCAAATGCCTTTCTGAAATCTGGATACACTACATCCACAATATCCACTTGCTCTATTAATGTAGTCATTTGTTGAAAAAAGCTATGAGATTAATCTGGTAATTAGACCACTTTTTTGAAAACAAAACAGAAGCCAAATAGGATTTAAAGTTTGGCCTTCTTCCTAGATGGCCATCACCATCTTGCTTTCTTCTCCCATCTTTGGATTACTCCTTCCTTGACTTTCCTCTTCTATCCACATGATTACTTCCCATACCTGTAAAGATAAGTCTTTACAGGTATGT
>NW_015386357.1:470006-489479 GCF_001527695.2 Protobothrops mucrosquamatus
AAATTATAAGGCTTCAGGGATAGATAGAGTATTTATAATGTTAAAATATAAATATTAAAATACGCTTATGGGTTGGCTGTCCAACTTGTTTAATGTTATTTACTTAAATAAATTATTTAAATAATTTATTTGGCTATTTAACTCTAGGCAGCTGACAACAAGAAAAAAAGAGTAATTAACAATTATAATAGGCAACCTGACTCATTTTCTACTCTGTCCTGATGGGAATTTACTTATCCCAGCTCCAACAGGGAATAATCATGTTTTTGAGGCCTTTCTAAGTTCCAGCAGATTTAGATCATTCCAAAGGGCAGGAATTGCTACTGAAAAATCATATCAGCTGATTCCCACAGAATATCATTATTTCAAGCTTCTCTTCTCTATTAGAGCAAGATGGTCCTGCAAATAAACTAATCCTATACCATGTAGGGATTTATAGGTGCTTATTAGCACCCAGAAATGCACTGAGAATCTGGTAGGCAGTCAGTATAGCTTGTGAAATAATGGTGTTACCTGAGCATATAAAGTGCACTTGTAACTACTTGCAGTGGCTTCCAGATTCTCTTCAAGGGCCGTTCCATGTAGAGCATGTTGAAATAGTCCAGCCAAGAGGTGACTAAAGGTGATTTCACTCACTTTCTTATGAATTATTACATGGATTTAAATTTGTGGTATAAAATTACTATCTGAACTGATTTTCGCCCTACTTAGTTGGGGAAGCAAGATCCATCAGGTTGTATATGTCTGTCCAAATCTTCCCCAATGTGGAAAATACATGGAACAACTGATAGTACTGTACTGCTTAAAGATTAGAGTTAGGGCTGCCACAAAGAAGAGGGAGTCAAGCTATTTTCCAAGGCACCTGAGGGCAGGACAAGAAGCAACGGATGGAAACTAATCAAGGAGAGAAGCAACCTAGAACTAAGGAGAAACTTCCTGACAATTAGAACAATTCACCAGTGGAACAACCTGCCTCCAGAAGTGGTGAATGCTTCAACACTGGAAGTTTTTAAGAAGAGACTGGACAGCCATTTGTCTGAAATGGTATAGGGTTTCCTGCCTGAGCAGGGGGTTGGACTAGATGACCTCCAAGGTCCCTTCCAACTTACTTTCTTCTTCTTCTTCTTCTTCTTCTTCTTCTTCTTCAAGAAGAAGAAGAAGAAGAAGAAGAAGAAGAAGAAGAAGAAGAAGAAGAAGAAGAAGAAGAAGAAGAAGAAGAAGAAGAAGAAGAAGAAGAAGAAGAAGAAGAAGAAGAAGAAGAAGAAGAAGAAGAAGAAGATAAAGTTGGTATAAAAGGTAACTACTAATGGTATCTATAGTAAAAACAGTGACAACGAATTTCTACTTAACTCTGAAAACAAGAATTCCTAGAAGACATTTTTTCAACGTTTGTCACTGCTGAGAAGTGACTAAATGCTGACAACAAACTTTCAGAATAAAAGTATCATAAAATTCTCAAGCAAAGATATTCTGAGACAGCAGAATCTTTGAGCCTATAATACAGAGGTCTTCAAACTTGGCCCTCTTATGACTTGTGGACTTCAACTCCCAGAATTCCTCAGCCAGCATTCTGGGAGTTGAAGTCCACAAGTCATAAGAGGGCCAAGTTTGAAGACCCCTGCTATAATACAATCTCAGTTGTGACAGGGATTGCATACAGTGGATAAAATTCTACTGGAGTTTTTACCACCGGTTTCTTGTCACCACTAACATTGCCTAGCAAAGATACTGCCTTAACAGCAACTTTGAAATATCTTGCAGGAATCCCTTGCAGTCTATCGAATGTCAGATGAATTTCTAAATCACCCTTTCCTTGCTTTTGATGGAGAGGTGTTGCTATTTTCATGTGTGGACTTTTTGTTTTATGACTTAGTTGCAGTAGTTGTTGCCCCCAGATAGAGGTCTTCCTGTTCAAATACCTAACTGATGAAGAAGAGATGGAAGAAAACAGCTGCTAATTCTTTCAGAATTCTGTTCTTTCACATACTCCAGACAGATTAAGAAAGAAAATCATAACAGAGCGACTCAAGTAAACACTGCAAACCACATTTAAAAGAAACAACTAATATCAAAGAATCAAGTTCAAAAAAGTTCAGTGATAGGAATTCAAGTTTTTCATTCCAAAACATACAATAGCAGATGAAATAGAGCTGTTTTGCATGGCTCCCCAAAATTAATATGCCTTCAAAATTCCCCCTGGATAGACATTCCAGACTTCTGAGGCTGCCTTGGAAAAGATGCCTTTTTTTTTGCCGTATTGGTGCATTGCCCTCCTTCTACTGATTGGATTTTTTAGAAGAGGTCCAACTGAGAAATAGTTTCCAAGAGACTTGAGGAACTGCCCTTCTATTGAGCTCCAGCTGAGAGTAATATAAGGATAAGGCCTTCCATCTTCCTGTTTTGTCAGAAACTTTTCTAATCAGCCACCTGTCAGTTATACACATTGTTGTTGTTTTTTATGACCCTGTAATCCCTTAATTTGGGATAAGAGTTGGGGAGATCGGATGCAGTTGAGCGTGTATTGTCTGGATGCCCTTTGTGATGCCTATGTGGAATTTTCAGCAGATATTTTCTCTTTGCACTTGAGGCAGAAACATCTGCCACTACCTAGGATTGAACGCTTAACTTTCCGAGTGGGAGGCTAACATCTTCACCACTAGGCCATCATGCTCATCATCAAGTTATGCACTGACAATAACTCTTAAAATTTAGAGAACTGTAATTCAAAATATCTGGAAGGCTCCAAGTAATTATCATTTCCTAAGCAATTGCTTATCATCTTCCACTTTTCCACATTAATGACTGCCACTTTGCCTTGTACAAGAAAAAAAGATAATATCTCTTAGTGAAACTTGAATTTTGGTGACTTAACAGACAAATCAATGATTTTACAGGCAATCCTAACTTAACAACTGGTTGCTTAGTGACCACTGAAGTTATGACAATCTCCCCAGTACTACTTATATCCTTTTTTCAAAGTTCTAGTGGCTGCAACCTCTCCCAGCCATGACCAGTGGTGGGATTCAGCCGGTTCGCACCACTTCGGCAGAACCGGTGGCTAATTTTTTGTTGCCCAGGCCCAGAATGGACTTCTGGAAGCAGCATCCACACAGAGAACTGGTTGTTCGCATATTTGAATCCCACTACTGGCCATGACCATGTCATTTCATTTTGGGCACATGTCAACCAGCTCACATTTGCAGCACCCTGTGGTTATATGACCATAATTTTCAGGGTTGTTTTTTTTGCTGGTTCCTGGTATTTACTTCCAGTTTCAGGCATAATTGGGGAAAATGGGTTCACTTAACAATTTCTGTGTTCACTTAAGGACCACCATGTTTGTTTAAATAGTGACCTGCTTAACAACCACTATGACGTATGACTGTAATTCTGTATTTAATTGCTGGCATGATTCCCCTAGATGCCTCTCCAGATGTCAGTTCAGAGGAGGATGAACCAATCCCAAGCACATCAGGAGGGGAGTTTGTCAGTGGCTCTGAGGCATGGTCTGTGAATCCAAGTGAGGGGGAGTAGTTGAGGGAAGAGAAACTGGACAGTGATTTGACTGAAGCACGCTGCAGCAGGACAGCCCTGAGGCTTCAGGTGGGGAAAGCACAGAACTGCAGCCAGTCAGTGATGAGGAAGAACTGCCTTCTGCACATGATCTGAGAACACATAGGGCAGAGAAAAGGCAGAAGCAGCGAATGTCAGCCCAACTACTTGTGAGGAGACAGCCTTGTCCCTCTTGATGGGCTGCACCAGAGGCTGGCTATTTAGAACAGCAGATGGATGGAGACAATGCTGGGAACAATGTGTTCATTTCCTAGCTGCGTGTTTCCTGGCTGTTGTGATTCCTGTCTTGCTTTGGATTGTGCCTTGTGAACTCTGGACTTTTCTTGCCTCATGAACTCTCTTGTGTTGTAGATTTAATTTTGCCTGGTGGATTTATCTTGCTTGGGAAACTTTCAAGTGCCTTGTGGACTCATTGGATATTGGTCTGTGAACTAGCATTGGTTTACTTTTGGCTATACTTAATTGAGACAGTTCTTGGTTTTTGGTAAAGGGAATTGCTGGGGAATATTAATAAACCCACTAAACCACTGTTATGTGTGCGTATGAGTGAACAGGACAGCACAATTGCATGTTTTTATTCAAGTTGTAATTATATTAGTGTTTTTTTTCCTGAAAACTGCCCAGAGAGCATAATTTTCTTGTCAGCATTGGGGAAATAGTTTACCATTGCCTCAATGTGGGGTTTTTTTCCAGTTCCCTAATCCATCCTACAGCCCTGTAAGCCATCCAAGTACCAACCGAGATGAATCCCACTTAACTTTTTGAGATCAACTGAGATGGGTTAAGGTTGCCAGCTGGTCTTATATGATAAAATAATAGTTGTACAGACTTCCTAGACTTTCCCCGTCTTCTACACCTGAAGTCTGAAACAAATTAGATGATTTTCATAGCCTGAGACTTGCCCTCATTTGTTCTCTTATATAACCTCCATTGACCTGGCCCTTTAGACAGATAGTCCTTGTTTAGCCATTGCCTCATTTAGGGACTGTTTGCAGTTACGATGGTGATGAAAACATAACTTTGCAATCTATCCTTGCATTTACGACCTTCACAGGTCTTTAAAGCAAAGGAAAGCTGAAATGAGATCATAAGCACAGTCAACACTTTCACTTAGCAACTGCTTCATTTAATGATTGAGTTGCCAGTCTCAACTACCTGTACTTGGCCAGTTGCCCCCACTGTGCTTCCTTCATCCTAATATCCCCCAATTATTTCAGCCACAGTTCTTAAAATCTCACGATACTATGATCCTATCCATTCTAGTATTTGATTAAAAGAGCTGAAGCTGCATAAACTTGAAATATCCCATTGCAAAGAAGGTTGTCCTAGACCAGTGGTTCTCAACCTTTTTAATGCCGTGACCCCAACCGGTCGTAGGTCGAGGACTAAACCGGTCGTAAGTCAAGGACTAAACCGGTCGTAAGTCGAGGACTAAACCAGTCGTAAGTCGAGGACTACCCAACCGATCGTAAGTCGAGGACTTTCCCTGCCCGGGAGCGCTGCGCATGCGTGGTTCTGCCCCCTGCGCTGGCCAAGGCGTAGCTGGCAAGCGGCAGAGACGGAGCAGGCCGACCACCAGCTGGCCCAGCCCAAGGGAGGTAAGGGAACCGCCGGAAAAGGGGAAAAAAATGGCGGTCAAAAAAAAATGGCGGACAAAAAAATGGCGGACAGCCTTGCTTGGCGACCCCCATGAAATGGTCGATCGACCCCAAATGGGGTCCCGACCCACAGGTTGAGAACCACTGTCCTAGACCTAGAACAACTTATACCAAATGTATGGAAAATGTTAAGTCTGTGGTGTCCACAAGAGTTCTGTTCCTATTTTTATGTAGCTTTCTGGCCAGAGGATTATGTTACAATGCAACATAAATTTTCAGTTTGAACAGTAAGTAGATATGTAGTTGGACAATTAAAAACACATGCTGAAAGAAGCAACATATATTAGGTTATTTGATCATGTTCCCTTTTTTAAATACTTTCATGTGGGGACATCATGAAAAATATATTCTAGAATCATGCCCAGAAAAATATAGCTTTCTGATTTCATATTTATTGGCCTGCCATAAGATAATGCAATTAAACCTAAGATCCATCATCAAAAAGAAACACTGTGTCTGATTAATTAATTTGGTCTGTTTATTTTATTAATTGTCCTTTAGTATAAAGAATTGCTACATAAATGTATTCCTTCTAATCATGAACAATATTTATGTCATTTGGGGATTATAAAGAATGTATGATGAACTCTGAGATAGAATATTGTAGAGCAATATAATCTATATGAAGTGAAAATTTTAAATCAGTCGCCGAACTAGATACCTTAAGAGTAATAAAATATTTTGTGATTGTGTTGCTCCGTTAGCATATTTTTCATTTTCTTCCTGTGCAGAAAATAAATATGAAAATCTGTTCTGCTGCAAAGGAGATTGCAGGTTTTAAGTTGGTTTGTGGATTGGTTAGAAATTGCATATCATGAATCCCACCTTCCTTTCATGAATGCTTAGTTGAAGTATCATAGGTTGCTTAACTTTATAAGTAATATCTACTGCCTGGGTTTTTAAAAATCTTTCTTGAAAATTTAAATGTAACTTTCACGAGACACATGCTTACATCCATATTTTTATTGAACTGAGTTTATGGTACTTATCCCTTTATTGCTTGAAATTCAGAGCAGGAACAATATATTAATTTAAAATAACACTACCTAAAATACAGTAAGTATTGTTAAAAGTAGTTGCTTTGCTTTTTGTAGGAGAAAAACGGAGACTGTGTCTCTGATAATAACTGACTTTTTGGTCCCTTTAACTATGATCATCCTAGAAGTGTATAGGAGATGACTAGGCTGAGCCCAAACATCAATTACATCATTAGTGTAGAGTCCCTACTGCCCTGGAAGAGACCTAAGTCCAACTTCCTTGAAGTCTGTTACAGTTAGATGGCAACAATTTGCTTTGACCATTAGTAGCTCAGATTCTTATGTACAAGTTCCATGGAATTAACTTGTAGTGCTTTGAACTCTATCTGGGCTTCTGGTTTTCTGTGCCTGACAAAGTCAGAGTCACTTTATTAGACTTGTTCCACTTCAACTGAAGGAGCAGTTTCAGAGAGCAGTATTGGGTGACTGCTTTTGTGCTCTCTGGCAGCTATGCTATACATTATTTTGTCCCTTATCACTAATGCCAGTAGGAAGTGGGTGAGAATGTTGATCAGAATTTCAGTGTAAATTGTCATCCATTTACAACTCTATACAGACAGCATTTAGGCCCAAATATGGACTGAGATTGCATTGGTTGCTTCTTTAGATGATCTATGTCAGGACCAAGATCATGGTAGCACACCTCTCCTGGACCTTTTAGACCTCTGGATGGTTTTCAATAACATCAAGCATGGTATCTTGCTTCAGGGATTGAAGACACTTGTTTCAGAGTGATTCTGCTCCTTCAGTGGGTGGCTTCAGTCTGTGGTAGGAGATGAAAGATTTGTCTGAGGCCTCTGAATGACAAGTGAGGGGAGACAGGGATTGGCCTTATCTCTCCTGTGGTTTTTAACAACTGTATGAAACCACATTTGCAGTTCCATCTGCTATCACTCAAAGGTGGACACTATAAAATATTATTTTTCTTTTCCCTTTCTTAAAACACATCTCTTAATGCAGAATTTTATATTAACTGTTATTAATTTGGTGTGTTCTTTAACCATATTTGATTGGCTTTTAAAATGAAAGACATCAAGAGAATTTTCAAATAATTGCATTACATTTCTTTAGATTGTTTAAACCATTATATTTTTTTCTTCTTCTTCCTTTTTTTTGTACTTTACTTTCTTTATTTTAATTGTGTACTGGGATTGGTTGTTATATGTTGCATTCGATCATATTGATAATGTTTGAAAATTAGTCCTTGTATATTTTGCTTTTTAAAATGTAATAAAGAAACAAAAATTGATATATGAACAGAATATGGATCTATCTCCAAGTAGCTGTCATGGCCCAGGACTCAGACTCTGATGAAGCTACTGCAGCTGAACCTGTGGAATATCAGCCTCAGGAAGTATCAAGCCAGGAATCACCTGCTCAAACACAGGCACCATCAGAACAGCTGGTCAGATATGAGGAACAGCCACCCACCACACCCTTGAACTTGGTGAGTAGGGTGGACAGCAGAAGAAGGATGCTTAATAAGGCTCCATGCCAAGCAAGGGAGTAGTTAACCTAATTAAAGCTGGCTGCAGCCTGATTTAAGAGGTGACCCATGTTCCTCTGTTGGAAAGAACCATATGACATCCTGCTCTGGTGTGGTGTTTCTGTGAATTCTGATTGTGAACCTGAAACTCTGACCTTTGGACAAAACCTGACTTAGTCTTCAAGAACAGATCCATATAAACTGAATCGTAGTAATCCAGGCAAAAGATAACAAGAGCAGGAGTGACGATCTTCAATGCCTTCTTTTTCAGATAAAGTTGAGTGAGTGCACCAGCTATATCTGGGGGAGGGTCCTCTGGCCATGGTTCCCACCAAGCAAGAGCCATGAATTCAGAAAAAGTCATTGGGACAAAGTAGACAATGTAATTCAGAGCAAACAGGTGGGTGCATGTAGCACCTGTCAGAAAAAGCTTAAGGAATTGCATTTCCCTGGACTCATGGTGCTCCATGCATGATACTATGAAACCATGTGCTTGCATTCGTGTGCTCTACTAGCTTAATCCAGCCTTGCTTCTTTTTTTTTTAAAGGAAGTTGGAGGAAGGATCAGCAAGACTGAATGAATGCTGCCTTCTGCTGTAATGAGGCACATCTATTAAAAATAAAACAAGCTTTTTCAAAAGCCCATATAGTTTAATATGTAGCAATCATAGATATCTTATAGATTTCTGATTTCTTTCATTTTTCACAACTGGCAGAAAGTGTATAGTATGTATACATCATTCTATACGTGGCAGTAATGACAAGCATTGCCTATTTGCATCCACACTATTTTAATTCAGTAACTATATAAGAGAACTTCTAGGCTTTCAAATATATCCTCTCTACCCTGGTATTGTTTTCATGAAGGAGTAATTTATTTTATTTACAATGTAAATATTTGTATTTAACCAATTAATGTTATATGCTTTCACTCCAAGACTTGAGTAAAGCAAGAATGCTGTAATTCATTGTTCCAAATTCATTGTTTCAACCACCTAGTCACAACTAAAGAAAAACCCTTTCTGAGTTATACAAAATGTCCACTTGCAGACACAGCTGTTATTACAAAGTTGCTAAAATAGAAAAACATAATAGAAAATATTTTGTACTTATAACGAAGTTGGAAAACTCAATATAATGTCCTGTCAATTAGAATCCCAAAGTCTTATCCAGTTGGGTTCCTACTGGCTAAGGATTCTTGGAATTGAAGTCTTCTCATCTGGAGAACACCCAAGTCTGAGAAGACTGTTTAAAGTAGAAATGTACAACATAACTACAACACTTTCAAATGAGCTATGGAGAGATAAGAAAGGATGAGATGAAAGGGATGTTTTACCCTTTATCCACTATTTTGATTTGGCAGACCCATGTAAGACAGATAATTTTCTCTTTTTTGAGTTCCAGACAGTCTGGAAATAGACCATGGGGGAGAGAGAGAGATTTATGCAGTAAAATTAGGCAATGTCACTGCTTAATGGGGAAATGAGAGAGAGAGAGATTTATGGGGAGACAGGGAGATTTATGCAGTAAAATTAGGCAATTTTTGTTTCTGTGTTTTTTCCTACCCTAGTTGCTACCTCCAAAATAATAAATACAGTTCATCAGATAGAGGCAAGGTGCTTAGCTTGCCCTTCAAGAAAATGGCTGACACAGCACAACAGAGTTGTGTAGCTTCCATCCTAGTAAACGAACCTTTAAAACCTGGCTCTTGACCTTAGACCTTTTTGACCTTAGACCCTGGATCAAATAAAGCCCTTGAGTGGTGGTTTAGGTTTTGGTGAATGGCCATTGGTTTTTTTTCCCCCTTTCACATTTTGATGGTGTAATTCTTTGTTTTTACTGCTATTTTGTATTTTGTAAGCTACCCAGAAGCATAACAGATTGGGGCAGCTTATAAATCCCATAAAAATAAGTGAACACTGGTACAAGTTTACTCAAAAGCAAAACAAGTCAATGGAACTAATTACTAGTGCAAAGTCCAATAGTTACCATTCTATCATTCTACTGAAGTTGAATAAATCCACAGAAAATGGTAGTCAATAATTTTGAAAATGCTACTGCCACATTGCTAGCTTGTTATATTTTGCAACACCTTTACTGGAAATTGTAACAAAATAACTCCAGGAGTTGTTTCACTTGAATATTTATTATCTGGAATGCTGAGTAGTCTTTGATAGATCACAGTGATTACACACCTGCAGATTTTATAGCCCCTATAAAGTACTGCACACAATTTTTGCTCAATTTTATGCTGTTAAACTAAACATTTGGTATCCTATGGCACTTTGAGTGCTTTGATTTATGTGTGAAGACAGAAATTGCTCCAGTAATAAACATTCTAAAGTCTGGCCCTAACTCTAGTCTACTGTATTTATTTGTGTTATAAACACTTATCGGTAAAGCATTTGAGAATCATCTTAGATTTAACTCATATAATACATTAAAGGCATTAGCTTCAGATAGAACAAGGTCATCTCCAAGGAAAAGGCAACTGTGATGGAAAGTAAGGCAAAGGCAGAGTGGTAACTATGTTGAATTCAATTGATAACAGCAAAAATATTTTAGTTTTTCTGACAGTTTTCTTATATTACTATTGCATTGAACTGAAAAGTGAAACTAAGTTTTTAATATAAATATTATGTGTATTTCCACTTATTTGAAACAAGAATGCATACTTTTAAATTGGTCATCATGGCAACAATGTATTTTATTTCAATATTCTGCAGCATTTCAATTTTAAAATGGATACAATGGATAGATACAAACAATAATTAGTGGTAATTTCCCTTTTCTTAGAATTGTAGATAGGGAGAAAATATCCATACAAAATCATTCTACTCAGGATTCTTTAGGAGAAGCTAATTGCAATGTTATCACTATGTAAATAATTGTTACAGTATATTCACACAAAGGATGATAACACTTTATCATAATTTCTCCACAGAAGGTTAGACAGAATTCAGACAAAATAACAACAACAACAAAAAACTTGTTTGTTTGCACTGAAGATGTTACCTAGCCTGGTAACAAAACATCTGCAAACAAACAACCAAGCTCACAGAACACTTTATCTTCTTTCTTATTTACAGTACTCTGAGGAAATAGGATGCTTACGCCATTTCACAGGATGGATTATAATACTATAATTCTATAATTAATTTCAACATGGAAAGATTATTGGGGATTTCAGAAATTGTAAACCAACATACCAGAAATACACAATATTAGGGCAGGCTGCCTTAGGATTATGTATATGGTCAGCAAAGAATAGCAAGGCCTTTATTTGCAAATTTTCCTTGCTAAGCTATAATTTGTTAAATCATAATATACTGAACAAGTCAGAATTACCTGGAATCATGCAACATGTTAAGCTATAGAGAACAGCGTTTATAGATCAACAATGGCCATATTTGGAAAAACAATGTTTATTTTTCCTATTAACTATTTTGTTATTAATGTAGTATATAGATAACCAGTTAACAATTTGTAAACAGATTTAGTCATTTAAAATTCTTTTGGCTTGTTTTTCAAGGGATGGGAAACTAACATTGCCCTATTATATTAATCAGCACTCAACTAGGGAGGATACTATGTGTAAATGTGTTAGTCTTTTTTTCCTCCAAAACACTTTTTCTTTTTAATGTCTTATTAGTTGTGTTTTTTCTTATTTTTAAATTTTTTTGGTGTTTTGTATTTTAACCTTCTTTGAATAAACTAAATTTTAGTTGTATTTTAACCTTCTTTGAATAAACTAAATTTTATATAAAAAACAATGGCCACATTTATACAACTGTCACAAATAATTGTTTGAACTAGTGCAAACATCTTTATGTTTGAAACTGATGTGATATACTTTTTTCATTCTTTCCAATGCAATGGAATGTGGGGGAAAAAATTCTGTGAAGAGCATCACAGAATCTGTCAGCACAATAACTCTATGGAGATGGAACAGAAAAGGACCAAATCTGGTGTGCAAGAGGAGAAATCAGCAAAACAAAGATTTAGTTTGAAAATGGATCAGATCAGGCCAAGGGCTGCAGAGATAATATTTAAGAATAAAATATTCTCAAATGCATCTATATTAGAAAAGCAGTATGACAGGGACTCAGATAATTACCAGAGCTTTCATTCTAAACTCTCTCTCAGTTACATCGGTCCAGAAAAGAGCTAAAGTGGTGGGGAAAAATAATAATCTACAAGCCATTCTCACCATGTTTTCTCTACTGCATTCCGTATCATAAAAGTGATTTACGCCTATTGTATAATAAATTCTTGAAAAAGGATGACATTATGAGAACCTTTTGAACTCTTATTATCAGCACTTAAAAGAAATGGTGGCCACGGCCAGTTATGAAGGCCATTTGGTGAGGTTATTGGCAAATACTACCTTCCTTGAAATTACTCTGCTGCTCTGTCTTGTTTTTCTGGGCAAGTGGGCAAATGAGGTGACCTCAGCTAGCCACAAGGATAGAATGGATGATGAAATATATGTTGCATTGACAGGATACAAACTCTGCCCTTTCATACTTGCATTGTAAGGGATCAAGTATATTGCAGCAATGTTTTGATGCACATTCTCTCTCTTGCTTCCCTTTCTAAAATCCATGTGCTAGGATGCAGATGCCCACAATTACAGTAGGTAAGAATGGCTTTAGAGAATCTTTTTGGGACCCTGCAGCTTTCTTGTCAAGAAAATGTATGCTTGAAGCATTTTCTTTTTTCATTTTTGTTTAATTAAAGACTTCTAAAAATCAGTTTGAGTGGAGATCCTGGCAAGCACCAAAGTAGAGTTTAATAGGCATACTAATACCTATAGATGCCATAGTGATTGCACCTAAGCCATCTACAGAATGGAATTGGAATATAACATACAAATCAATTAACAACACCAAGGTTGCATTAACTATAGCTATAATTCCCAAACTGATAGACAGGAAAGACAATTTATCCAGCAAGAGGTTACTAGCTGAGTATTTTAAATTCAAGTGACTAGATTGCATTATTCAGAAGAGATTTAATACTTTTAATATTATAATATTTCATTTATTTATAAACATGCAACAGATCCTCCAGCTTTCCTTTAACCAGTTCACCAGAGGATAGCTCTAGAGTGCCACCATGTGCTAAAAACTTTAACCAAATGAGTTGCAGCTCACATCTTGGAATAAAATGTGTTAATTGGAAAAGATGCTACCAGATTTCCTGATATTTTTTTTTATCTCCATCTACTAAAATGATTATCACGTCTCATAAATAGATGATACAGAGCACAATCTACTAACACAAAGTCTGTAATGCTCCTGACCAAAAAAGCAAAAGCAAAAGCAAGAACAAAAACAGTTCTTCCCATTCAAATGGCAGGTTATTTATTGTCTCTTATGCCTACAGAAAAGTTACACTGAAATATAAATTGGATTGACATTCAAATAACAATATTCAGGACAGAGAACAGAAGGTATAACAATTAAGCCAGCACAAACTTTCTTCTTACTTACTAAATTTCTGAAGTACAGTAGGCTAAATCAAGAGGATGTTTTTGTTTTCGTGAAATTCTATGCTTAGCAGCAGTGCATATTTTGACTTTTACAGGGTTGAAGAGAAATAGGCTAAACCTCTAATTCACTTGAAAAGTACAATGTGTGTGGCTTATGAATGTATAAATTATGATTAAACAATTCATCTCCCTAAAGAGAAAAATAGAAATCATTTGCTCAAAAATGAATCCTACTAAATTGACAACCTATTCATACCTATTCTAAACCATGAAAAAAGTCTGGCCCCAATCAATTTAAAAATGTAGTACTTAATTGCTTGTAAGAATGAAAGGTCTTGGGGTATTTTTTTGTCAGACAGATAATTTCCATCAGAAAGATATAATCATTCCTTGTGCCCAGGAAATTAACAATAAAGCAACAAATCCAGTTGCATTTCTGGAAGTGTCCTTCTAGCTTCATGAACTTTATGACGGATAGGTGCACTTTTGCAGAGGGGACTTTAAGTGTGTGGGATATATTGTTTTCATTGAAAGGTTCACTGAATTTCTATAATCATTCAAAAACCAGGACTATGCTCCCCGCCCCAAGAACTGAATTAGTCTGTCCCAACCAAAGCAGGAAAACACACTGATTTTGATTGCAAAGAATTTCCATTTCTTATCACAGCCAATAAGAAAACTACAAATGCAACTACATTTGGGGACCTGACATTCTCCTCCGTTCAAAAATGAGATAGGCAGACACTTAAATTTCTCCTGTAGGCTCGATGATCTACTCTACAACAAGGGTCTATAACAGGGGTAGGCAACCTTGGCTCTTTTATGACTCGTGGACTTCAACTCCCAGAATTCCTGAGCCAGCATGGCTGGCTCAGGAATTCTGGGAGTTGAAGTCCACGAGTCATAAAAGAGCCAAGGTTGCCTACCCCTGGTCTATAAACTTGGCACTTGTCAGACTTCGGGACTTTAACATGCTGGCTGAGGAATTCTGGGAATTGAAGTCCACAAGTCTTACGAGTGCCAAGTTTGTAGATCCCTGATCTACAAGAAACGCCCCCCCCCCGTCTTTGCGATCATAGGCTCCGGCCACAACGCTTGACTTTTAAGCCACTCCCACCTCAAAGCCGGGCCTTCCCTTTCTGCCTGCCTTGCTGAGACTCACGTGACCAGCCAGGCACGGTCACCTCATGTGACGGGGACTCACGTGATTCCTCGGGTTTTGCTGGCCGCGGGTGGCGACGGGGGGTTGTCCAAGATGGCGTTGTTGGAGGAAGAAGAGCAGGCGTTGCTGGATGAGGATTCGCAACCCAAGGACCACGGCGACCCTGCGCGCAAGCCCATGCTGGCCTTGTGCGACCCACAGCGGCTGGCCCACAGGCTGCTGGTGCTGGCGCTCATGTGCTTCCTGGGCTTCGGTCGGTGCTCCTGTCTTCCTGGTTGACTAGGGGCTGTGTCCGGGGAATAAAGTTTCGCTTTAAGAATAGTTCTTGCAGCTTTGGGCCAGCCTGGGAGGGTGTAAAGAAAATATGTCATGGATGCACACTAGACAGTATAGATCAGGGGTAGGCAACCTCGGCTCTTTTATGACTCATGGACTTCAACTCCCAGAATTCCTGAGCCAGCTAAGCTGGCTCAGGAATTCTGGGAGTTGAAGTCCATGAGTCATAAAAGAGCCGAGGTTGCCTACCCCTGGTATAGATTCTGCCGCTCCCGTTTTGCTCTAAACTATTTCAAGGCATCGCTAGACGTGGGGCGACTCAAATGGTATGCTTTGCCTGCGTTGCTGTTTTCCTTTCTTCTGAAATGGATCAAGGAAGACAGAAAACGAAAGGAAAATGATGGAAGGAAGCAAACTAGTTATTGCTATTCCTTCAATCAGTTTTGGCTAGGAGGAGAGGGCATTCATGGTTATTTTTTAGCAATTGACATGATTGGAAAGTGCTATTTGCTGCTGATCCTGGGATTAGAGGTATTGGCATCACTTGGAAATTAATAAAGTCTGTTTTAGCTTTGATTCTCGAGGGTGGAGGGATATACATTCATAAATAAATAAAAATTTCTCCTTCTCTTTGCATAGTAATTTTTTGTAGATTCCAAATAATCTGCATAGGTTATTTGACACAAGCGTTTTCAGAATGTTTTTTAAATAATTTTTCTGCTCTGTTTGTCCCTAGGCAGCTATTTTTGCTATGACATTCCAGCAGCTCTGCAGACTCAAGTTCAGAGGGTGAGTGAAGAGCAAAATATGCTGAATTGCACTACTTTTTCTATTTAAATCTTTGATGCATTGTTTTTCCATAATAGCAAGAAATTTTCATCAAATGTTCTTTATGTTTCAACAATCAGAAATGATTCCATATCAGATAATGAAAACTTAGTTAATATAATTGTTTTTTCTGAAGAATCAGAATATTGATTGTGCTAGAATGACAGATAGAAGTTGTCTGTTAAAGCTGTTGAGCATCAATTATCAAACAGAATGGTCTAAGAATACCTATTTTTCCTCCAGGAGGAAAAACCCCCACAAAAATTCAGATGTTTTCTATTTGTTTTATCTTAAAGAAAAAGAAAAGAGTACCCTGTCTGTTCAAAATTATGACAGTGTATGCTGTAAAGGGCATCCTTGATCACTAAGATATATAATCATTAGCTTCTCTAATGTGAAGAAAAGAAATGAGAAAATTAAAAATCAGCTGCAAGGATACTTTATTATAATGAATGCATCATCCTCTGAAGCAAAATGGGAGATAAATACAAAAACCAAAGCATGTAAGGTTTTTTGACAAAATAGGAATTGTTTTCTACAAGGACCTAGAATATAAGGATCATCTGTTTACAGATAAGAAAGGATCCATGTGTAGAACATCCTAGTTCCTATCTGATTACTAGTTTGTTTTTTTTTAAAAAGCTATATGTTAACCTTTCTTAGTTAACAAGACAACAATTTTTAGAGGTATGACTTGATCTTGCAATAACAGATATTGTATTGGATGGATTATTCTATAAGAACATTTTAAAATTAAAGCAGTGCTTAAAGATTGTGTTCTTTTCTATTTAGGATATGAAAGTAAACACAGCTAAGTTCATGGCACTGTATGCCTGGTATTCGTGGCCTAATGTGTTTCTCTGTTTTTTTGGAGGCTTTTTGATAGACAGAGTATTTGGAATAAGGTAATTATAATCATTTTTTCTTGAAGATAACTGCTAGATCCATTTTATATATATTTTCAAATAGCTGTACGGATATGAACTGTACTTCATTTATCTTTTTAATATGTTTAGTAGACAAATGTTTACATTTCCTTAATTGTCTTATTTGCTAGGGTTATGTGTGCTTCAAAAATTCCTGAGAGGAATCCACTCATCAAAATTAATATGACACTTGAAGATTGGGCACCTTTTTTCCTGGCTTGCCTAGAAGCCTGAAAAAAAGATGGGGAGTCCTTTAATTAATAGAGAGTATTCTATAGGCGTATGCAAAACTGGTGGATTTAGAAAGGAAGCAGTTGGCAAGTGTTGGATCTTTCTATTTTCCTTCCAGATCATGCCAAATCTTTTTAGGGTCCAGGTGATCTGATCTGGAATACATAATCCAAACTGTAAATGGATAGAAGTATGTTTGTAAAGTCTGAAAGAGGCTTGCCTTGTGGAAAACACCACATCCAGAAGCTCTCAACCCATTTCTGGTTTGGATGTTTACTTCTAGAGACTTTGAAATTGTGCTTAGAACAGCTTTCTCCAAAGGGGAATTTGAATCTTCCAGGCATATGTGAAACATTACATTCTGTTCCTGAATTTGTGCATTTTGTACATTTTGAATTCTTCAATTACATGGAATTCCAAGCTGTTCTTCCTAATAGTTTTACAAGAATGAAACTATTTACCGTTTGAAAGTAGCTTTTTACTGAACTATTTACCGTTTTTAAGTAGATTTTTATTATTAGGGTTCTGGCATTCTATTTTATTTCTCCTGACCCCCACCCCCCAAAATTGGCTTGGCATACTGTTTCAGAATTGTAACATAAGATGACATGCAAATATGTATATTCATGTTATAGTAGAATCTTAGTCTTCTCATTTGAATTTTATGAATGTTTTCACTTTTGTCTGAGAATATCTAGAACTAGCTTACTCTGTTGCTTATTTCAGCTTAGATCCTACATTTGTGCTCAATATGAACCAAGAAAGGGCTCATCTAGGCAATTAAATAGTTCTTTGTATTTTTTTTCCCCTGATTATTTTACTTCATTCTTAGATGTCCTAATTTTCCATTTTTTCTCCTCAAAAGTCAACTTTCTATTGCTCCTTTTTGAATTTTCATGTGGTACTTTAGAGAGGATTTCCCCCCCACCCCCGCTGAAATCAGTGTGACGTAGTGGATGAATCTCTCATCTATAAAAAGTTCTCTTAGTGACTTTGATCTTGCAGGATATGTGGGGAAAAATGGACAAGGAAATAAAGCTATTGGAAGAAAGGTGGAAATATACATTTGATCTATTTTTATGATTACTGATGGTATTCTTTTGGGTAAATAAATGGTAGCTTTCAAACAATTTCATCCAGAAGAGAGAAAAGATTCTTCAATTTAGTCCATTCATTTCTAAAGGAGAATTTTACCCCATTTGTGGTAAATTGTATCATTTTGTATGGTGGCAGTTCCCAATTACAATGCTGACTTTAAATTATTCAAACTCCTTTACAGGTGGGGTACAATAATATTCAGCTGTTTCGTCTGTGTGGGACAAGTAAGTGAAACAGATGGCAGTTTTATGCAGAAAAATAAATTCATAATTTCTCCAAAGCTGTGAAATCATATTAATCTGTTTTATGCCCAAACAGTTGAAATACATGGCTGTGACATAATTTCTGTAATTAACTGAAAAGAGATGCATCTTCTTCTTACAGGTAATTTTTGCTGTGGGAGCAATATGTGATGCTTTTTGGCTGATGGAATGTGGCAGATTTGTATTTGGGTGAGTTTGGATATTNCCTCAAGGGGAGCCCCATGTAGAGAGCATTACAGTAGTCCAGGCGGGAGGTGACAAGTGCGTGAGTGACTGTGCGTAGGGCGTCCCGGTCCAGAAAAGGCCGCAACTGGTGAATCAGGCGTACCTGATAAAACGCCCCCCTGGTCACGGCCGACAACTGGTCTTCCAGCGTCAGCCGCGAATCCAGGAGGACGCCCAAGCTGCGTACCCTCTCCGAGGGGGCCAAAGTTTCGCCCCCTATAGTCAGCGATGGACTCAGCTGACTATGCCGAGACGCCGGTAACCACAGCCACTCGGTCTTGGACGGGTTGAGCCTGAGTCTGTTCCTCCCCATCCAGACCCTCACGGCCTCCAGACCTAAATGTCTAAATATTTGCTATATTTCATTTTAAAAATAGAGAATCCAATGAAGGCTTATGTATTTAAAATCAGAAATGGTTTGCAGAAACAATGGTTTACATCATTTCAATTTTATTTTAAAGTTACTTTGCAAATCAGCATGTATTGTATATGGTATAGTTATAGTGAGGATTGCTTCATGTGTTTTGCTTCAAATACTCATATTCGTCTTTCATTTAGGATTGGTGGTGAGTCCTTAGCAGTGGCACAGAATACCTATGCTGTGAGTTGGTTTAAAGGAAAAGAATTAAATCTTGTTTTTGGACTGCAACTCAGCATGGCTAGAATTGTAAGTCTAAACACCCAGTTTTGTTTTTTTTTACTATAATAATTGTTACACATGTATGGCTATTCTAAATGTTTCCATGTCTGTGCATGAGGTGAATAGATCAATTAATGATTCAGGCATTTTTTTTAAAAAGAAGGCATTTGATTAGTTAAGAGTATTCTTTCATAAAGACTTCTAAAAAGTTAAACTTGATAAATCAGTTAAGCTTAGGAACAGCAGTAAAATTTGACTTTGTAGGGTCATTTTTCCCCCCTTTATGTTAGCTTATTTGGAGGGAATGTCTGGACATTTTGAGACATCAAATGGTAACTGAAAAGTCAGAGTCTGATTTTTGCAAGGATTTTGTTATACTATTAATAAAAAGGTACATGTTCACAATTATTGTGTGTGCTTAAAGTAATTCCAAATTGTATGAAGAACATAAACAGTGGTGCATTTTAATGCAGCCCGATTGCTAGCGGATTATCTCAGATAGCTGATGTTGACTGAGGTTTATGGGTGTCATAGTCCAAATTACTGGGAGGGTGGGCGAGTAGGTTGTGTGTTGAT